>NW_026000082.1:10408832-10485054 GCF_001458135.2 Marmota marmota marmota | reverse complement strand
AGGGGGGGGGGGCTCACTGCAGTGGCGCTAAGCACTTCAGGGCCAGTTTCCTTACTAATATCTTGATCTGTCATACTAGAGGGCTATGAAATGCCTGGCATGTGTTTATCCAGGGCTACATGCAGATCCTAAAACTTAGCTATATAATCCTACTTGCTCTTCCCCCAAACAGCCCACTTCACACGTCACCATCTCTGAACATGAAGCTCCCTTTGCTGGGTCCAGACTCAGGGACAAGTCATTTTGCACAGATTCATGCTTCCCTTTAAGACGCGGTTGGGTGGCATCCCCACTGGGAGGCTCTGACCCCCACACACATCTGGTCACTGTGACCTTACTTCCCATAGCACCCGGGAGTACATAATTGTCATGGTTGGGACCTTGCAAAGAAATGTCAACAGGGTTATCTTTTTCACTTTACTCATGGACTTTTCAATTGTAACAAAGTCTTCTAATTGCGGTTTTCAGATCAGAATTCTCAGCCTCTAACACTGGGCCTGCATGGCAAAAGGTGAATTCATGAGGCACTGACTCTGAAATTGCTCCCAATACAGTTGGAGAGACCAATCAGTTAACTTGAGTCTGTGTGAGTGGGCAACCTCTTCCCTGGCTGGAGAGTTAGTCAACAAACGTTTATCATGAGACTCAAACTCCTGGATGTCTTAGAAAACAACCTCTCAATTAATGTTTCTTTCCCAGCTCTTTTCATTGAAGACACAACATTAGAAAGAACGCAGGGTGCAGAGGTACACAGATGTGGGTTCAAATTTAAAGTCCATCACTTGGCTTGTTAGGTTTTCATAGAAGATGCACTTGACCTCTCTGAGCTGTCATTTCTTCATCTTCAAGAAGACGCTGACTCCAGAGGGTTATCGTGAGGATTCCGTGAAGCAGTATGTATCAAACCAGTCGAAAGTTTTAGGAAGTATGTTGAATGCCTACTATTCACTGCTCTGACACCAGTGCACAACTGGGTTTCTCTGCAAGTTATTCGAAAGTCAGTGGGGAGTGGACTCACAGTGAATGTACTTACTCATCAGAGGATAGCAGAAGAGAATCACAGATGGGTGAGCAAGACCAGGCCTGCTCTGTGCTGGCAGATGCCCAGCTGTGCTTAGCTATGACCATCATGATGCCACATAAATGCATCCTCAGAGAAGGACTTTGCTCCCAGGAGCCACAGGAGCAGCTCCTGCCCCAGATATGTTTGCCAAATGTGACTTCGCTGTGTTTGGAGATATACTGCTTGTGACCTGCCATTCAGCAGTGTCCCCTCCTCCTGATGCTGGCAGATGCTCTTCCCAGAGGGACCATAGAATGTGACAGCTGCTGAACTCCTACTCAACACCAGGCTCTGTGAGCTGTGTTTGCACGTTGATCTTAACCAGCCTCAGTAACCACCTGGTTCTTATTCAACATGTGAGAAAGGATCCAGCAAGTCACTGATACTAGAGTTCTTCAGTTTCTTTGAGCTTGAAAAACAGAATTATTTCTTCTCTAAGATACCCCAGGAAGATCTATACTTCATCTTCATAGGAAGGCATCCGATTATCAAAACACAATAGTACACATGGAAGTCATGATTGACATTTAGTTTGCCCTTTCTAGGCGTTTGTAAGTAGGGCTGCTCAGTGGAGAGGAGTTTTTCCCCCCAGGGAATGTTCAGTAATATCTGGACATATTTTTTAGGGTGTTAAAAACATCTAGTGGGTCATGGCCAGGAATTCTGCTGAACATCTTACAGTAAACAGGACAGTCCCCACAACAAAGAGTTGCCTATTCCCAAGGTCCCACCTTGCAAGTAGATGGCAGGCTCTGGGCTCCACCCTTCATACTCCTCAGCCAGCACCCTCCACCAGGGTCATGTTATGTTCATATGTGAAAATTGATGTGAAAGTGTTGAGAAAGAGGAACATGGGGGATAATTCTATAATAAAGCCTTTTTATAGAATGTTTCAAAGTTTTTAAAATGCATGCATCTCCAGAATGCCCCTGATGTGTGCAGTGCTTGTGGGTAAACAAAGTAGGACAGCATCTTTAGGCACAATGCCACCACACTCCAGCCCCATGAGGGTCACCTTCTATGGCTTCATGCCCTTGGCTGACCATGCATAGTTGTGCTCCTATTTAAGTTGCCCAAATGCACTTGCTAATTGGCTTTCTAGAATGCAGGGGTTTGACTGTCTTATTCTTTGAGTTTTAATCCATGTTTTTAAATTGACAATCAACATTTGATTTGACAACCCTCTCTCAGTTTTCAGTTTACATTGCAATTGTTCAGCCAAAGGAGTTCTCCCCAGTGCTTCTTATACCCCAGGCTCTTTCCTTCTGTACTTAAAATTCTTGTGATTCTTCGCTAAGAATCGCAGACAGCCCTAGACACTATTTGGTGAAATCCAAACATTTTATGGAAGTGGTAATTGGGGCTCAGAGGAAAAGGAAATGACTTTGCTATTATGATAATAATAGTCATAATAGGCAAGAATTATGATCACGACTAATATGTCTACCTATGTGTATAAAGCCTTAACAGTCACAAACCATTTTTATTTAACTGCTTTTCCTTGAACATCATAGCCACATTGTTAGGTAAGCAGGATAGAGAATATTTCCATGTTTCAGTTAAGAAGTAGACTGACATGAATGGAGTTGATCAAAATTACACAGCTAAGAGAAGAGAAAGTAATTCCAGTTCCTATTCTTACACCCAAGTCTGATGAAAAATTATTGTGCATGTTTTACACTATAGGTCTCTGCACGTGGCTACCATCGGTACTTACTGAGCCGAGCTAATCTCCTTGCTTTGTTTATTGCTTTGAAGTGAATAATGAGGCCAAGTTCAATGAGTCAAATATATATGAGTTCAGGGTCTGTTTCTGTATCTCCTAGGAGTGGGATTCTGGAAAGACTGTTGAAATTAATGTCTCCATCTGAAAAACATACTTCTATGCAATTATTGATTATGTATCTATCATAATAAAATGTAGTTATTACCATTGAAATGGATTACTCTTTTTGTTTGTTTGTTTGTTTTCACTTCAACTGACCTTCATTAAGGCCACTATGTGGTTGCTGCTGCTCTTGGAGACATGAGTTATGATTCTGGAAGACCTTTTATTCTTTTGCCAAATAAGTATTTCCCTCCTTGATGAGGGACCTCCTACTCATGGGCAAGGAAAAGTATAGCATGTACTGAGCTGAGTCGCTGAGCCAGAGGCACCCTTCACAATCAGAGAATAAACAAACAAATAAATCTTTTGAGCAAAGTAGAGTGTTCTTTTATAACAATGAAGACAACAATCCTCAGCAATCACTTAAAATGGCTGCTTTGAAGCTATTTTCTCACTCTGAGCTCAGATGGGGCCAGGACTTCGGAATTTACCTCATTTGTAGCTCAGTAATAACCACCCATACCTTCTGGTTAAAAAAAAGGCTGATTCTATCCAGGCTGCTTACTGATGTGTAACCTGTAGCAGTCTATTCCCCATAGCCCCTCCCTCTGTCTGTGTTCCATGCTCCTTACATCTCACTGAAAACTGCACTCACCATCTAGCACCCCAGCCCCACAGTCTGCTCCCCACTAGCATCTCTTTTTGGGTCAAAACAAAAACCTGGCAGTCAGCTTTCAGTGGCAGAGATCATAGACTACCCCTTCCTCAGGAGTTTGTTGAAATACCTTCCAAATCTATCCCTTGCTTTTTAATCCCAGTCCCACTACCTTGGTTATGACTACCCTCACTTCCCATTTCTGCAGTTCAAGTAAGCTTTCTAAGTGTGCCTCCAAAAGTTCAATATCACTGGACAGTTTTATTTCTCTGTCTTAGAGGTCATATCATAGAAGCCTTCATATGCTATGCTAAGGGGTTATGAATTAATTTGTAAGTAATAGGGAGCCCAGTAATGAGACCAGATCTGCACTTAAAAAAAAATCACTTTCTCAAAGTGTAGATGGTGAGTTGAAGGGTATGAGTAGAAAAGAAAGAATAAGCTAAAGAGATAATTGGGATTATATTTCATTAAAAGATGAACAGAAATCTCAGTAGGGTGTGGTAGTGGTAATGGAGCAAATGGAATAGTCTGAGAAATAATTGTGGCAGAACTTAAAGGACTGGTGTTTAATAGGGTCTAAAGGACACATAAAACTAGAATCTGAAATAATGACAACGTTTCTGTCTTGAAATGATGGAAACACTTACCTTGGACAAAGGAAAACTCAATGAGATCAACTCTTTCTTCAAACACCTCAAGAGCCATCAGATGAAACCACACATTGATTGATTCAAATTCCAAATATTTTCTGCAGCAAAACAAAGAAGGCTGAGGTTGGGAGAGGTAAGTTTGAATTTGATATAAGTAGAGCTGCCTCTGAAAGTTTTCTACACAGAATTGCCCAAATAGGCTCCTGTGGGGGTTCATTAAGTCCAACCTCAGGTTATAAACTGTAAGGTGAAATGTTTCTGAACATAAAGATTATTTGAAATATAGTGACTTTAGGATGCTCTGAGACTCAGAGAGCTAACCTGATGAAGAGGTACAAGGATGCCATCAGATCTTGGACTGGCAACTTGGTGGCCATGTTCTGGACTCAGCTATGTACCTACCCAATTTACAGGATAACTAACACTCAGCAAGTTGCTTCTCCCCACCCCCCACTGTACCTGCCATCACCACAAAAAAGGAGTTGGAGTAAATACCGTGATAATAGAAAATAGTAAGAATCCAATGAATAGTGGCTGGTTTTATTGTGGTCAAGCAACATGTCCTGTGTTTCCTGTGTATTATATTCTCCAACCTCACAGTTGCACTGTATTACCAATTGCCCATTCTATAGACCAGGGACCTGGAGTTCACAGAGATTGCTTCCTTTATCATCCTTACATTTTGGGATTCTATGTTCTAATGCCAATGAGAGTCTTAGCTGAGTCTTGGTTCCTGCTTTTTACTCAAGCTAGCCAGGATTGCAGCTTGAAGAACCAATGCAACATAATATTTCTCAAGGAACTTAAAACCAGGTGGAGGATATGAGTTCATATACAGAAAGGCACAAGTGATCATCTTCTCACTTGTCTTCCCCTTGAGGTCAGGTTTCATGCCTAATTTACTTTTTTTTAGTTTAGTGACTACCAGGGCTGGCCCATCTCAGATAATCCTCCAATATTTATTGAATGAAATGCTTCATAATGATTATGGAACTTGTATTCTTAATGTTTGTTAGAATATATGTACATTTCACATCTATATGAGCATAGAAAATGGGAAAAGGGTAGATCTGTGGGATTATTATTATTTTTTAATTAAAGTGTTTTCTATTTGAAATGATCACTAGCACCCAACTGGTAACTCTCCAACAGGTAACTGGGCACACCAATGGCAGTGTATCAGGAAGGGCTGGGGCTGGAGCTAGGAAATTTAGAGTGATGGTGCCTCGATTGGGGGAATTTAAATGTGCAGGACCAGATGAGATCGCCCAGGTGCTAAGAATGAGAGAAAACAGGAATAAATTCTGAGCCTCACCAACCTAGAAGATGGGGAGATGTGGAAGAACCAACAAAGGGGACTCCAAAACTATAGCAATGACGTAGACAGAAAACCAGAAGGCAAGGGAAGTATCCCAGAAAACAAATGAAGACAATATGTTAAGAAAAAAGTGATCAATTAATTCAAGTGCATTTGAAAGTTACATAAGAAATGAGACTTTACCATGGTTTTTGACAATGTAAAGGTAAAGTTGATGGGGGCAGCTCAGAGGTGTGGTGGGAAGCATTTGCATGGAATGGTGTGTCATCATTTGCCTGTTGATCTTATGTCCATCACATGCTCTTCTCACTGTTCTACACTGTAGAGAAAACGAGTTTCTAACATCCCTTATCTTCCTGGCAGGAGACTTGGGTACAAAGGAAAAAACAAATCAGAGTATTTCTTCCCCTGCCTTGTGTAGCACTTCCAGCAGGCTTGCCTTTTCTTCATGATTCTGGCCACCACTGGTCAACCCTCTCTCCTTGTGGTCCAAGCTCTTACTGGGCATTCCTGCTGAGATTCCAGCCTCTTTGAGCTCTGGAAACAACGATTCCTTCCTTTCTCTCTAGTCCTGTGGTTGGCTTTCTGTTGCTGTTAATACTAGAGGAGCCTCACCTTTTCCTGGTCACTCTTCAGTCTCTTTCCTATCAGAGTCTATTCCCAGAGACAATCTTACTGTATTCATCTATTTTTGGTTATCAGAATCCTGAGCCCTGCGTTCCACACATTCTGGGCTATTATCCAGGCATCCCTGTGGTTTCTAAGCACATTTCTGAGAAGGACATGGGGACTCAAGCCCCAAGAACAACAATTCCTTGGGTGTTTCAGGGAATGGTCCACGGGGTGGCTGATTGCCTTTCTATTTAGCCAGGGCGGAGACACGCCTCCCAAGGCACAGATGTGGTGGGCGGGTTTGTCCATGGGAAAGGTTTACACAAATAAACGTGCCACTGGTTCCTAAGTGTCCCATCTGAGGAAAGCTGAAGAGAAGCCAACTCACATGAATTAACCCAACATTCTTTATATAAATAAGTGAGAGGCAAATTCAATGGGCTATAGAAATGGGAAGGGGAGTTTCAATTTCATCAAATTATAATTTTTTTTTCTGGATCAACCATGGGTTCTGATATTTCAAAATTCTAAGATTCTGAGCTTCTTAGATTTTGATCTTCTTGGTATAATTCTTGTGTTTCTAGGTCTTCCCAGTCTGTGGACATAACTTGTATCTCCATAATAATAATCACCCACATTTGCTGGCTGCTCATCCCATCTGCTCTGCAAGCTTTCTAGCCCACCCCCAATTCTTTACCCACTGTGCTGGCCCTTCTGTGTCCACACTCCACGTCTGAAGCACCTCTTCTATAGTGCTGGCTCCCATCTGACTGATTACCTCCCCTAATCTCTTCTACTTTCACACTTAAGATCCACGAAGTGCTTCTTACAGTCTCTAGTCCCTGGGATCCTTGCTCACCCCTCCCTGTTGATTTGCATACTCCTCCCTGTGTCTCTGTACAAAAAGTCCCCTCATTATAATCTCTCTCAGTGGAACCCCTGCTGATTTTGCCATTCCTGCTCAGACCAAGATGACAGAACCCAGGTCCTTTTTGGAATCTCAGGAGCATTGAATGAATCCAAGCAAATTTTGTACTCTGCCACCATGAATGTTGAACTTGGACATATTGACCGAGTGCTCTGCGCTGGGTATGCATCTTCTTCTCTGGGTCTGGTTGCCCTCACAGAAGTTTGTGGTTTAGAAATCACCGGGGTACCTCCCATCCCTGCTGGGTTCTAGTTGACATTCTCATGCTATATCGCATTTCTGCCAGTCTCTCAGTGTCCCAGGGCTGCAGGTGCCTGAGGCACCAAAGGGCAGTCATGTTTCCGGGGGTCTTTGCTGTGCTGACGCCATTCTGTTTCATCCTTCTCTCCTCCTGTGATGGTCTCACTGAGCAGAGCTGTCCCTGGTACTTTGCAAATGCACTCTTCCTACCCGTGAAAATGGCTCCCTTTAGCCCTCCCTTGGTGCCATCTGCTAGGCCCCAGACACAAGTTTGTGAAATCTAAGAGCTCTGACGGTAGAAGGAGGGAAAGATTCCATGACCAAGTGAGTCTAGGAAACACTGAATTCAAAAAGATCAAAAATAAGTGTTTTTTTTTTTTTTTTTAATTTTTGTTTTTTCTTAACTACTCAGAGCCTTTGAGTGGACTGTAGATTTTGAAGAGGGGACTTAGTGGATAGAGCATCTTTCCTTGTTATTTGACACGGAACACTTCTGTCAGTGAGCATTGGGAAATGCTGGATAATGGTGTTACTAGTTTTTAGTAAGAATCATATATTACTCAGTATTTACTCGGATTTATAATGATAATAAAACTCCTTATGTTCTTAAATTTTTATACCAGACAAACAGAGTGGCCTATGAGAAGTCATTTCAAGCAGAGGCAACATAGTTCCATGGAAAATAACTGGGGCTTTGGGCTTCAGCTAGAATTGAATTTGAAGGTAAAATATCTGCTCCAGTGTCTAGAATATAAAGGGTGTTCAACAAGTGAGACTTCCCTTTCCTAAGGATAAATCTGTCCCATGGGCCAGACATTGCTCGCTCACCTCTTATCTAATGACTTCTTGAATTATTTTTTTTTCCAAATTCTTCTCCAGCATCTAAAGAATAAGCAGGATCTGGAGACACAGACAATAAGCTTTAGTGTATTAGAGAAGATTAACTCAAGAGGGAAATGAACCATCTTTGCAATCTCACCTCATCCACAATGGCAGCAGCTGGAATAGCTTTGCATTCTTGGAACGGAATCTTGACACTACCCTTTGAGGCAAAATCCACCAGGATTTCTTCATTTCTCATTCCAAATCTGGGAAGAACTATTTTCTGCTCT
Organism: Marmota marmota marmota; assembly: GCF_001458135.2. NCBI lineage: Eukaryota > Metazoa > Chordata > Mammalia > Rodentia > Sciuridae > Marmota > Marmota marmota. Next base: position 10,476,645 of record NW_026000082.1, on the reverse strand, counting down.
AATTTCTATTTCATTTTACTATTGTTACATAATCTTTATTATTAAAATAACTCATGCAAAATCCCATCACCTAAACATATCAGACATTTTCATTTTTTGCTGATAACTTTTGGCCTTTACAATAAATCTGGGTTGATGCCTTGTATACAAAATCATTTATGATTATATGATATTAAATCAAAGATTATTATGCGGGTTAAGTCATGGTAATGTTTAAAGATGTCTGCCTGGTAATTTGGTACATGATCATGTTTCACAATTGGATATTTTTGGTGTTTCCAATCTCTTTAACACTTTTTATCTGTTATGACAATATCCATGCATGTTTGCTAGGATAATATTTTGAGTTATTATTATTTTTTTGAACATAGAAAGGCTGTTCTTGCTCCAGCCTAGAGGTAGCTTGGGGCTTAGCTAAAATCAAAAGTATCTACAGAAGTCTTCCCTTCTTGACTTTAGTTTTCAAAAGTTTGGGGTGGGAGTGTGGATGGAGCTGGGATGAAAGGAGAGGGCAATGAGGGGGTCTGCAGAGAGGCAAAATGTCTTGGAAAACTGGGAGTGAGCACATGACTCTTCCTCTCTTTATTTGACGCCATCTCCCCAAACTCCTGGCCTATGGGAGAGGGGAAGAGTGAAAACTGTGTTCCCCAAAATACCTAGAAAATTGGAATCCAAGTTCTTCTTCCTGGCAGGACAACTGAGAAGCTGGCAGCACCCTACTGAGAAGAATTGTGCATGATGGAGACCCCAGGAAAGTGCTCTTAGCTTTATCAGCGACCACTTTGCCTTATGGATGACACAGAAACAAGGCACTATGAGGGTGGAGTAAGAGATAACTGAGTATCAACTTTTTCCAACTCCATGAAGCTTCAGCACCATGTACAATCCTGGAGCCTTGGAATAACCCTGTATTCAGAAAAACTTCCATAGCTGACATTAAATTTTCAGGACCATGGAAGATATAGGATTCAAAATCAGAAATTGAGTTGAGTTGAAGAAACAGGACACTTCTTTGACTCTGAGTGTGTGAGCTTAATTTCACAACTGCTATACACATATATTTGTATTTTTTTAAAAATTATTCTTTTTAGTTTATATTTGTTCAATTATTTATTGATTAATTACTTGATTGAATATAAGGTATATATATGTGTGTGTGTTTATATATTTTCTATTTTGAAATTATTTTCTTAAACTAAATTCCCTTATGAAGAATTACTGGGTCAAAATACATAGATAATTTTAGATCTTTTGTTCCATAATTCCAAATAATTTTCCCAAAGTTTACTTTAATTTACCTTGATTCCAAGAATGATCAAAGGTACTGACTGATTTAATCATATGGTCACTAGTTGTCATTACTAGTATTTTCAGAAAATTGAGTACTGGGAAATATAATTTCAGTTCAACCAATAACTTTTTTTTAAAAATTGCTAAAGAGCATGAATTTTGTGCCATGTATTTATTTGTGAATTGAATTTTTTCTAATGGATGTTAAGTTTTACTTAGTGTACAACGATTATCTTTGAAAACACAAATCATTTTTTAATCTTTCATTGCTTATTTTTCCTCGCCAACAGTGCATCTCACAGGACATTCTGCATCAGGAACTTCCGTTTATATCCCTAATGGATATAGACCTAACTCCCCACTACCCACCCCTGAAAAATAAGTCTTTCATCAAGTGAGTTCCTACCTGACCACCTAAAAGGCCAAGTTCTCTTTTCGGCCGAGATGGACAGATTCTAATTAGGCAGCACCATGATTATAAGGAAATTATTCACTTTTGAAATACAGAGGAAATGTGACAGAGAGTAGGCCAACCCGTTGCATTACATAAATAGTTTCAGGCACCACCACTGGCTGCACATTTTCTAAAGGAAAATAACCCAGATGAAAAATATACCTTGGGTAGAAACACAATATAAGCCTTGTGTAAGCAAATCTACTTTTTATTTATAAAAATGAGTTTAGAAAAATCATAGTCCCACAGAATGTTGCTCAAGAGCCCTTTCTTCCCCTCAATCCAGGCAAGTTCAAGAGGCCCCCGTGGTGAAACTGGATGAGGAATGCCTTGTTTTTCTATATCCTCTCCCCTCCTCTTGCCTGGATAAATTATTCTCGTCCTTTTAGTAGTTTGGCCAGGTGTAATCTGCACCCAGACATCTCCTTGGACTATCACGTGGGCTAGGTGACCCTGAACTATGCTTTGTTTTCGCCCTTCTTGATAATCTTATGCTTTGTTTCCCTGTGTCTTCAACTTCTCCCACTCCATTGGACCTATTTTCTCAATAATCAAGCCTCAGTCTCTTCCAACTTATACAGTTGCACTCTGGGGTCCACATTCCCCTCCAGACACTACTGCTATCTGTCACTCTTTCTCTCCCTTCACTGCTGAATTTCTTGAAAAAAAATGGTGCATGCTCTGTCTTCAGTTCAGTTTTACCCCTGCTTCAACTCACTCATTGCAATCTGATTTTGTCTTATAATACCATTATTTTCCCCCCCAGTGGTAGGGATGGAACCTACAGCCTCATAAATGCTAGGCAAGTGTACTGCTACAGAGCCACATCCCCAGACTTTTAAATTTTATTTTGAGACAAGGACTTTCCAAGTTGCTCAGGATGGCCTTGAACTTGTGATCTTCCTGTTTCAACTCTCGAGAGAAGCAGGGATTACAGGCATGTGCCTGCATGACCTGTAGACTCTGAGTTATCATTGTACTGGTCTTAGCAGCAGAACTTGTCACTATTGACCACCTGCTCCCTGTCTTGGCCTACTTTTGCCTTGACTTTGTGACACCACATTCACTTGATTTTCTTATCACCTTTCTAGCTGCTCCTCTGGCCTCTCTGCTGGGTACTCATCTTTCTCCTGATCCCTAAATGTTGACCCTCCTTTCCTTTCCTCATCATCTCTACTCCCAGGGCTTCATCCTTCCTTATGATAGTATCTGCCATCCTATGTCTCAGCTCTTCTCATCATTTTTGAGTTTCAGGTTTTCATAGCCAAACCCCACTGTGGCCTCTCCTAAAAGAACTTTGAAATCAATTTGCAGTAAAGTGAATTCCTCATCCTCTCTCCAAACTGCTCCTTCTCCAGCATCTGTCACTTAGGAATATTTTCCTAAATATTTTGAGTGGTTTTGTTTTTTCTTTCTAGTTTATGTTTGTTTGCTCAAGGATTTAATAATTGATTAATTGACTGGATCTAAGTTATATGTTTGCAACAGTCAAGGAGAAAGCTTTGCACTTCATTATCAGCCTAGAAAAAACTTCCTGTTTAACCAAAATTGCTTCCTCAATTCTCCTTTCAAATGTGATTCATCAGCATTGTCAGTGATATATGAATTCTATGGAAATCCTAAATCTTTTAAAAATTAATAGAACATGTAACTTTTTATTTTAAACTATTAACTTTGAAACATAAATTTACAATGCTTCTTAGGCAATGGTGAAAATAGACTAAAAGCAAATAGAGGAATTCATTTAAAAAAAAAAAACAGATCTGATGCTTTGAAATGTTTCCAACTATGTAAGAAACAATCACAAAAGGCCTATTCTATCCCCTTTGTGGCTATTGGATGAAGTTGCACTGGAAGAAGCTACTCAGCTGGGACATATCTTAATCATGTTTCTAGCCAAACTCTTGAAAAAACACATCAGTTAGGAAGATCCTGAATACTAATGACAATCCCTTACGTTTGCATAAGCGAAAACATGCATAAGGAATTGCTTCACAATTTGCAAAGCATTTTACAATCATTATCTTGAGTTGTGCAGCTGCCTTGCCAAGTAGGCAGGGCGTACTTTATATTTTGCAGATGAGGAGACTGAGGTCCAGAAAGAGGTAAGCTCTTTAAGTTGATAAAGTCCTATAGTTTATGCCTCATTGCAGGAGATTGGAGTCAAGTCTATATTTTGAGTCTAGTATTGTCACCCCTCCTGCCCCAGCTCTGCCTTTGACTATAAGATTCCAGCGAGTACCCTGTATTGTCTTTTCCATGGAATGGAACAGACTGGTTTTAGTGAAAAGAAAGAACATGGAAGAAACAAAACTTAGGACATCATCATGGGGAAGCATAAAGTTAAGTTGGCCTGAAAGTTTGGGTTCAGAGGAGAATGGCAAGAGATAAGACTAGGAAAGGGGGCAGAAGTCAGAGAAGAGGACTTCAGATGTTAGTTAGGCTATGCAATTTAACAGCTTTTTCCTGCACCTGAGAGTGGCACACTATGATTGCTTCAATTCTCTACATGCCGCTGGGCACATATTTAAAAGCAACTTTCCAATGCAGCCTGCATTGACTCCTACCCACACGATGACTCTCCTATGGACCCTGTAAGCTGGGGGAAATTTTCAAAGTGGCTCATATCGTTGTGAGAACTGGGTCATTTACCAAAGGTAGTCTGTGCTCACACCCAACACATCAACTTCTTACCATCTTCCTGAACCCCAACTTTATCTTTCGTTCACTATTTTAGAAAGTTTTTTTTTGTGTGTGTATTGGGGAGTGTCTACTCCACTGCACATTGAGCTACTTTGTTGGTAGGAACCATATCATGTTCATGTATAATTACATGCCCTCACCAGTGCCTAAAATAAAGCTTTGTACACAATAGGTGCTTAATAAATATAAGATGAATCAACATACATGGCAAAAACCTGGGGTCTAGAGAGGTTCAGTGATTACAGTGTCAAAGAGAGAGGCAAATGGGAAAAATATCATGGGTTTCACAGAAATATGTTACATTTAGTCACAAATGGGGTACTCAGTAGCTATTACTTGAATAACTTCCATCACTGCTGAGATCCTCATTTTTTTTTAGTGATATCAACACTAAATTTACAGTGTTCTAGTGAGGACTGCACACAACCTAGTGAGATCAATAAATAGATGTGTAAATGTATCCATCACTACATGTTTTCACATTTCTCATATGCACTGTTCTTATTGAGTAGGAAGTGCATACATTTAGGTGTACAAAATAATATATCACTGTCATGTCTTTTTTTTTTTCTTCAAACAACTTTATTCTAGTTGAGCTCCTAACCAGCTGAGCTATTAAAAACTTAGTTTTCATCATTACTTGGTCTTCTTGTAGAATGGTTCCAAGGTCTTGAGCAAGTCAAGGTTGAAGGGTATCTACTGGGTCCATGGGCACTTCAGCTGATCTTACCATGATTGGCTCTTTTGCTTTTTTCCATGAAAGCTCTAAACTCAGCTCAGGTATATTCTCAGAAATGGCTTCAAGACTATCTAACACACACACACACACACACACACACAATCTCTCTCCTATCATACCATTTGATTATGTTCTTCATAAACACTCATAATGGCTTATATCTTAATGTTTGCTATTTCTGCATGCCCTCCTCACTAGAATGTAAGCATCATGAAAGCAGTGTTTTCTGTGCTGAGAACACAATATGCTTTTGTGAATTCATGTTCATGTTATTGGGCAGCAATAAAACCTACTAATAAAAGGAACCGAAGCCTTTGTCTTCAAAAATCTCTCCTTCCTTTGTTCCTACCCTCTCTCTTCTTCCCTACAGATCCCTGTATGTTCTCTTCAACACACTCAGGCCTTTAAAAACGAAAGAAGGAGACATCGACTTCCAGCTGCTTCCTAGAAGCTCCTGCCAAAGTACCTGAAGCAGAGGATTATTTTCTTGGCCTCTGTAATTTAGAGGAGGAGGAGATTGGTTCAAGAAGGAAAACACAGGGAGAACAACTTAGTTAGCTTTTCATTTCTGGGACCAAAATATCTGACAAAACAACTTAGAGGAAGAAAGATGTATTTTGGCTCATGGCTTCGGAGGTCTCAGTTCATTGTCAGCCAATTCCATTGCAGAAACATCATGGTGAAAGGGCGTGGCGGAGGAAGGCTGCTCAGTTGGGAAGGACAGAGGGAGGGAATGAGAAAAGCCAGGAGGAACTGGGAAGAAGATAAGCCCTTTAGTGCATGCCCCAGTGCCTACTGCCTCCAACTGGGTGCTACTTCCAGTAGTCCATTCAGCTATCATTTGATGGATTAATCCACTGATGAATTTACAGTCCTTGCTATCCACTCGTTTCAACTTTGAACATTGCTCTATTGCCTAATGCATGAACTTTTGGGGGACAATCTAGATCCAAACCATAACAGAGTATAACACTTGCTATACAATTTTCAAGGTCCCTTGATGCTACAGATCCAGCTGGTGCCCAGGACCCTGGGCACTAACCTCTACCTGAGGAAGTTTGCTTCTACTAAGACTTGAATCTCTACCTAGGGGTAGAATGACCAACCATTGTGCTGTGCCTGGGACTAACCTTCTGTCTTAAGCAAACTGAGCTAGTTTGCCTTCCCCCTGGGGTAGCACGGAGTTTGGTCTCTGAGCAATGCAAGCCCACAGTTTCAGAAAGTTAAATAAATCATGCTCCTCAGTTAAAGATGAACATGGAGTTGGTGGATAAAACCTGAGGTTTTTTTCTTTTCATAGGGGCTATAGATGTGTGTGTGGGTATGTGTGTGTGTGTGTGTGTGTTTTGTTTGTTTTTTGTTATTGTTGTTGATGTTTGTTTTCTTTAATTTTTTTTCTGTTTTTCTTTTTTAGAGTTCTTCAACAGGATTTAAGGCTAGTTTTCCACATCAGTAACAGATTTGATGATAATACATTTACTAGCTTCTTTCTTTTACACCCCTCTCCCCACTTTCCTATGGATATTTCCTGGTTTTGTTTCCAAATAACCCACTTGCCTCTAATCCTTGTCTTTGGGTTCTCTTCTAGGGAAAGCTGAAGACAAATAACTTGTAAAATGCAGAGCCAGGCTACATCAATCAGAACCTCATCTACAACAACATGTTTGCGGGAATGGATCCTCTCTCAGTTTTGCATAAAGCTTTCAACAGGTAGGTACAAAACAGGTGGCAGAAACTCCAGGTAGGCCTTTGCAAAGGGGGAGTTCAAAGAGGGCTTTTTGACTCTTGGTATCTTTGATATCAATTGTTTCTGTGCTCTTGAAGTATGTGTTGGGCTGAGACGAAAGTTCTTATAATGCTGCGGTATTTTGTCTTCTCTACTTCCTTCACAGATATCTCCTAACCCAAGACTAGTGTCTTAGTGTGTTTGTGTGAATATAACAAAATACTTGATACAGATTATTTCATAAAGAATAAGAATTTCAACCACAGTGGTACATCTGGAATCCTATTATTCAGTAGGCTGAGGTAGGAGGACTGCAAGTTCAAGGCCAGCCAGGGCAACTTAGTAAGACCCTGTCTCAAAAAAAAAAAAAAAAAAAAAAAAAGAGTTGGGGATGCAGCTCAGTGCAAGAGCGTGCATGCTTGCCTAACATACGTAAGGTCCTGGGTTTAATCTCCAGTACTGAAAATTAGAAAAAAACTAGGATAAATATGTGATTCTTAAAATCAAACAAATAAAAAGAATTTTGGGAGGCTGAGAAGTTCACAATAAAAGTGTTGGTAAGTTTGGTCGTCTAGTTGGGGCTGCTCTCTGTTCTTAACATTGTGCCGTGCTGCTGCATCTTGGGAGAACACTGTGTCCTTACATGGCATTAGGCATTAGGCAAGAGGGCAAAAGCCACATGTTGTATGAGGTCTCTTTTATAAAGGATTTAATCCCTTAAGGCCTAATCACCTTTTACAGTTCTACCTCTTAATACTATCACATTGGTCATTTGGTCTAATTTAGCCTGCGACCTGTGCTGGCTTCATGAAAGAATCATGAGAAACCGCTTGGGAGTTTTAAATTAAAGAGACGAGACTCTAATTACCTTTAAAACCAGGTCCAGGATGGCTTCTCCCAGCTCCAGCCTCCAGCCACCTAATGCGGTTTGAGGATTACTAAAGAGGCTATGGAGAGAGAGAGAGAGAGAACACGCCAGGGAGTGGACTTTTATTGGGGAACAAAAATTCTGGGGAAAATCCCATCCAATGAAGATTAAGAGAGGCAGCATCCCAAGGTCAGGGGCGACTATTGGGTCTTTGGGGGAGTGTTCAGACTCACCTCTGCACGGACAAGCCCTCAGACCTGGAGAAGGGTGGGGAAAGCTCTGACACAGCTGTGCTTAAGCGCCTCTCACCCAGCCAGGGAGGTAACTCAAATCACGTGCGAGGATGGCCTCCCATAGTCTAATACCCAAATTTTGGAGGGTACACATTCAAATCACAGCCACTAGTAAAAGTGGGTTACAAAAAATTCATTCAAAAGACATGGATATGTTCCCTGAACCATGTCTCTGACCCACATCTGAGAAGTCGTAAGGACAAGAGGTTTCTGTTTCTCTAGTGGTAGAACAAAGCGAAGGGCTACTTTAGGAGCAAGTTACAGTTCCCTGGTGTCAGGGCCAAAGTACGTGTTTCTCATAAAACAGCTAAATGTTCTTCTGGAGTGACCAGATTGAAGATAATTTTAAAAGAGACCTCAGCTCACCTCCTGAGATTGGACAAACGTTTTGTATGAAGCCAAATGCAGCATCATGAGAACCTTGGAGTAGCTCCAACAGGAGATTCACGTAAACAGGAACTGAGGCCTCAAACCACCAGCCATTTGAATGACACCACTTCAGAAACATCTTTCAGCCCTAATGAAGTCTTCAGATGACTGAATCCCCAGCCAATAGCTTTACAGAAGCCTCATGGGGGATCCCAAACCAGAACCACCCAGCTAAGCTGCTCCTGAATTCCTGAACACAGAAACCATGTGAAGAAATAAGGTTTATTGTTCTAAACTACTAAGCTATGGTGGTATGTTTCATATACTTATGTGGTAAAAGATAACTCATACTTCCTGTGAAGAAAGTTGTGGTCCCATGTTTCCAAAAACTGATGAATGAAGGTCCACAAAATAACCCACTAAAGAAAAAGATTAGTTTTTAATTTTATCAACCGCAGAGAACACCAATGGCAAATAACAGCAGTACCAATTGTTTCTGTCAACTTTTTCTTTGCTGTGACCTAAATAACAATTTTAAAGGAAAAAAAAAACATGTTTTTTGGGGCTCGCAGTTTTAGAGCTCTTAGGTCAGAGATGACTGATTCCGTAGCTCTGAGCCCAAGGTGAGGCAGATCATTATATCATTATAGTGGAAGGGCACTGTGGAGGACATGGCCACTGGAAGCAGATAGCACTCTGCTCACCAGGGACAAAATATAAACCACAAAGTCACACCCCCAGTGACCTACCTCCTTCAGCCCCACCCTACCTGCCTACAATTACTGCCCAGCTAATCCATATCAGTGGATTAATCCACTGATTAGGTTAAGGTTCTCATAAACCAATCATTTCACCTCTGAAAATCCTTCCATTGTTTAACACATGAGCTCTTAAGGGACACCTCATATCTAAACCATAATGCAAACCTAGGATGACCTTTTCCCTTGTTCCCTTCTCTTGTGATCATGTCCACACTCTGGGCTAGCAAGATAGAAAAGAAAAGGAAGTAGAATTCCATACAAGGAAAAGACACTAACCTCTGAAATATGCAAAACAAAAAATTTTAACTTTTAATGAAATTTGACAGCTTAGATTCTTACATGTGATTGAGTTTTTTAATTAGTAAGATGAAAAGAACTTTCAGAAGGATCAAGAGGATTACCTTAGATTTTCACACCATGGGCAGGGAAGCAGTAGCCAAACAGAGTGGGTTTGACCAGATATGGGGGAGAAGAATGAAGTTTTGTGTCCAGAGAAATTGTCTTCTCTCCACCTCTTCTCTACATTAGCAGGTATAGTCCTTTGCAGCTCACCTTCTCCTTGTCTTTTCAGCATCAACCCTCCTTCTGGTGGAAGATCTACTAGTCTTATTATTTCACAGTTATCACCTGTTTCAAGAAGGCCTCCTAGGGCTGCATGTGAGGACTGACATCTTTCTCTCCATGACGTTCTGGCTCTTTGGGTCTTGGCTCTGACTTCCATGAGGTTCTTTCCACATGCATCTTTCAGGCATTTTTTTATTGAAGTTCCTTAAGATAAATTGCCTTATCTTATTCTCATACCAAATTGTGTGCTCCTTGAAGTTGAATCTTTTATGAATAAATGCTATAACAGAGGTGTGTCGACTTAGAATGCAAACAATAACAAGACAATCCACTTTGTATTTGAGTTATTGCAGATAAAGTATGGCTAAGAGTGTCTATATCTTCCAGAAAGTACTGAGTAGGGATAAAAGATGCATAAACAAAATTCCCATGAGCTTCCAGAGCCTGTTTAAAGATGAAAGCGGGATATGCACTTGAAGTCAGACACGGGGGTCTGTTAAGGTTTGGATCTGAGGGGTTTTCTGAAAGCCCATGTACTAGACAAGGCAGGAATGATCAGAGGAAACATGATCAGATTGTGAGAACTTTAACCCAATCAGTGGATTAATCCTTTTGATGGATTAATAATTTGAAAGACTACCGCATTGGGTGGTAGCTGGAGGAGTTGGGGGTGTAGTTGGAGGAAGTAGGTCACTGGTAGTGAATCTTTGGGGTTTCTATTTTGTCCCCATCTCACTTTCTCTCTTTGCTTCCTCCACCATGTCATTCTGCCATGATTTTCTGCCTCACCTCAGCCCCAGAATGGTGGAGTGGTCCAACCACGGACTGAGATCTTGACACTTTAAATCCAAAATAAACTTCCTTTTCCAAGTTGTTCCTGACAGGTCTTTTTGTCACAGTGATAGAATTCTGACTAACACAGGGTCATAGGCAAGTCACCAGCTAGAATGCATAGGACATGCTTAGGGAACAAACTGAGATCAGGAGCCAAATACAAAGAGAGCCAGGCACAGTGGCACATGCCTGTAATCCCAGAGGCTCAGGAGGATGAGGCAGGAGGATCGTGAGTTCAAAGCCAGCCTCAGCAAAAGGCAAGGCACCAAGCAACTCAGTACGACCTTGTCTCTAAATAAAATACAAAATAGGGCTGAGGATGTGGCTCAGTGATCAAGTGACCCTGAGTTCAATCCCTGGTACTCTCCCCACCCCAAGAGAAGGAGAAAGAAAGTCCAAAAAGGGATGGAAATGAGGAGCCAGGATTGATCAGGACACATGTTTGTTCAGTGGGTCTCCAAGAAGTAGCCTGCAAACATCCTGTATTTATTATGAAGGTCAAAGCCACATACTCTTAAGCCCTTTAGCCTGACTTCAAAGCACGATACCCTGATTTTTGTATAAAGTGGCATTTATAAATAGTTTCTGGCTGTATTTTGGAACAAAAAAGACATGTAAAGTCCTTTGGGAGGTCTTTTTATAAAAAATTAATATTATATATCTGTCAAAATTAAAAGTGAGTGTTGGTGGGCTCTTGGAGTTGAAGAGCCAAAGACCTACTGCCATACCGCCATTGTTATAACTTATGGCAGTAAAATGTGTAAGGAGAGAGAGGTGGGGGGAGAAGGAAGAAGGAGAAGGAGAAGAGAAGGAGGAGAAGGAAGGAGAGGAGGAGGAGGAGGACAAGGAGGAGGAAGAAAAGGACGAGGAGGAGCTCTATATAAGCTGAATGAATTCAATTTAGTCAACAAACTTAAAAGAGATTCTACAGCCTGCCTGGACCCTGATATGAAATGGCTGTTTCTCTTCTTTCACTCAATATACCTCAGGAAAGAGACCAGAACCTCAGCAAGACCCAGAGGGGACTCCCTCAGGTTATCTAAATAGGGAAGCGCGCACTGCGCACGCTACTTCCCTCTGACTGCAGCCTTCCAAGTGTTTAGCACCCTGCAACCAGCAGCAGTATGGAGGCGAGACCATACGTTTTACGCTAACTTCCTCTTAATTAATGAGTACTCCATCACTTTCAGCCATGAGACTGTAGAGCCTTGGCCTTGACCCAGCCTCTCAGCAGCCCCTCTCCTTAACCTTCCGCCCTATCCCCTCTCAAAGAGGGGCCATGCTATTCGCGTTGGAAACTTCCAATCTGGCCTGCTTAGCAGCCAGCTGCAACCCATCAAATTCCTGATTAGGCATTTGAAAGGGTGGAGCATTTTTCATGAAATGATTGACAATGGCTTCTATCTCACACACCTGCTGCTTTAAAATCCCCATAAAATGTCAGCAGGGAGTGTAAGTGATATATTGCAGTAGTGCTGCCCAGGGTAGGAATGTTAAGTGCTAGGAGATGGGAGTGTGTGATCCTCAGCTACTGAAAAGAAAACAGAACTAGAACCCAGCAGTGTCCATTTCTAAAGAGAGAGCCATCGGGCACCTTTCACCAAGCCCAGCATTGCTAGTCCAGATAAGGGGTTTTCAACACGAATGATCCTTCAGTTCTGATTTTGTGATTACCTCAAGGTTATACCTGCCCAAGGTAAACAGTGGTATTCTACAGTGCACTAACTAGGCCATGATGTTTGATAGGTTAGATGTGTTAAATGCATTGTATTTCATTGTATTGAACATGGTACACTCAGCTTCTAAACAGCCCCAGAGCTGTTTCTGGCCACCAAGCCATTTCCCCGTGGATGAGAAAATGGTCCTGTGGGGATCATTCCAAGTGCTTTCTCAGTGCCCAGTTGAGTCACTCTGAATGATAGTCTCCCTGTAGGCAGGTTGCCCAATCTAGATGGCCCAGTGCTAAAATTAATCCACACAAACCTATCAAGTCAGTTATTCTGCCTGGGCAGCCAAAATCAAGAGGATGATGAAAAAGATTCTGCTGGAATCTTGAGAGGAGGAGGGCTGTGGACTTAGGTATAGTGCTGGGTCACCAAAGTCAGAGGGCACCTGAGCTCAAACAGTTTGAAAAGGTGGCCTTCAGACAGGGGGAGTTCAGGGGATGGAACCAGAGGAGGGACAGACCAGACTTGACATGTGGGAATGGTCACCAATGGTGAAGAATGGACACTAGGAACTTTCTACTGTGGGATTATCTGCTGCAGTCTGGCTGGGCACAATTCAGGAGCCACTTGTCAAAAGAAATGAACTTTATTTTTAGAACACACGCCACACCACACAAGAGCTCTTCAGGAATTCCCTCAGAGCCCAACTGCCACCACGGGCTTCCCACAAGCCTCTCAACCCCCTCACTCCTCCTGCTCTAGAGGCTGATTGGCTGGGTCGAGTGGGCAGAGCCAAAAAAAGTCCCCCAATGAGCAGCTCTGTGGTCTGAAAGGGCGGGGAAACAGCCCAATGAGCATCACCGCAGAGGAGCCAATCAGTTGGCAGCTAGAAGTTTGCTGGGGCCCCTTCGGCTGTGGCTCTCAACAATTATCAATGGACTAAGTTCCTTTAGTTAATCAGTGTCAAGCACTGTGCTGTCACTTGGGATACCATAGCCCATAGATGTTCCTCTTGCCCTTTCAATGCTGAGTAGATATTAAGTAATCAAGTTGGATGAATGTTGGATGGAGTAGGAAAGTACAGAGGCTGTTGAGAATCTGGGATCTGAAAAAAGCAGATGGAATCTCTTGGGAAGCAGAGAAATCAACCATACCAACTCAGTAAGCATGTATTGATCACCTGCTATATACTAGGTGCTACAAAGGTATGGGTAACCGTGTACTTCTGTAACCAATTAAAGACTTGATTACAATTTCTTCACCTCTTGCTCTACAAAAACAGTGTAACAAGAGAATAAATTCCAGGTATAAGAGTGGCACAGAGGTAGTAGTAGTCATTATAGACTTGGAAGGCTTTTTTTCCCAATTATGAAATATTTCATTTATACGAAAATGAGAAACACTAGATAGATATTTAGGTATATCCCTTGTTAAGATTTAATAGTCATCATGTAGCAAAATTTACCATGTCCTTTCTCTTCTCTCCAAGGAGTTGATGATTCTGTTTATAACTTAAGTCTTGCTTCTCCAGCCCACCTAGTACCCCTGTCTAAGTTAGCTCAGAGCACTCCTGAAGTATATGCTTCCCACATAGGTTTAAAACGGTTACTACATCTGCGTGACAAATGTCCTCTCTATGTGGGTCTTGCCTTTCCAATTTAAGAATGTTGAATTTTACAAACATGTGTATCTAATTTATTTAATTTCATTAATCTTTTATTTTAGATGTACTTTTCATGTTATGTAAAATTCTTTCTCTATGCTGAGGTCATGAGACTTTTCTCTGTTGTCTCCTAATAATTTTAGAGTTTTGCTGTTACCTTTATGGATTGAAATTTTCCAGAATTTATTTTTCATAAATTTTTGAAGAAAAGATCTAATTTTTTCCTTTTTTCACCCAATTTATCTCACATCATTTAATAATTAGTCCTACCTTTCCCCAGCAACTTCTAATTCTCTGATCACATTTCAATTCCCATATCTGTGTATATCCATTTTTTTAAGTTCATGGTTTGTCTATCAGGGTCAATATCATATTTCTAAGTTATTACAGCTTTTCATAAATATTTCTATTTAGTAAAGTAACCCATCCTCCCCCTGCATTGGATTGGTTATTTTTAACTGGTCTCTGTCTCATAAAATTTTGTGATTGACATTCTGATTTCTATAAAAACCCATTATGGGTATTCAACATTTGAATGAAATGATTTTCATGTTAATTTAGGGAAAATGTCATCAATGTGATTATCTTCCAGGATAGGAATATGATTTATCTCTCTATTTAGGTCCTTATGTCCTTCAACAAAGTTTATAATTTCCTCTTATAAATATGTCAACAGATGCTTACACGTTTTGAAGGATTCCTGCCTAAGTGTCTTGTTCTTTCATTGTGTTGAACATGGTACACCCAGCTTCTAAACAGCTGCAGGTTTACAGTAACAATTGAATTTTGTTTGTCTATATAGTAACCTGAAACCATGGTGAGTTCTTTTGGTTTGTTTCCAGCTTCTCCTGGATTTTTCAAGATGTTTTTCTCTCTACATATGATGCAATTTTCTTTCTTATTTTTTTCTATCTTGATAATTTGTATTTTTTTATTGAAGTATTGCAGTGCCTAGGACCTCTAATGTAATTTTTCTGCTATATTCTCAGTAATGTCAAACTGATTTTTAGTTGATTAATTCTTCATTTGCATCTTATCTTTTTCTATTTTTAGAGCCTCATATTTCATTTTTTAGATTCTTTTTTACATTGGTCTTTCCTTCCAGCATCTTAGATTATATTAAGTTAGGTTATGTAGCAATAACAATCCATTCCAGATTCTCAATGGCTTAATGCAACAGAATTCTGTTTATGCTATATGCCCTGACAGAATTGGTAGGATTCTCCACTGTATACAGCTACTCAGAAATCTCAATGGATTCAAGAAACAACATTTGGTTTCTGCATAGTATAAAACATGTGATTTCTCAGTCATCATGCAAACTAAGAAATAATGTGTCATGGACTGAATATTTGTGTCCTGTTGAGTGGCAGTGTCCTGCTCCCTGTTTTTATGTTTGAAGCCATAAACAGTTCAATGATATTTCAGGATAGGTCTGGAGGGTGCTTAGAGTGAGATGAGGCCATAACAGTGGGGGACTTGTGATGAGATTAGTGACCTCATGAAAAGAGACACCCAAAAGCTTGCTGCTTACCTTCCACATGTGAAGGACACCATGAAAGGTAACTATCTATGCACCAGAAAAGGAGTCACCGGGAGAAAGAGAATCTGCCTTGATGATGGATTCCCATCTCCAAAACCCTGAGAAAATAAATTTCTGTTGTTTAAGTCTCTAAGTCTCTGTTATTTTGTTACAGCAGCCCAAGCAGACTAATACAGTGTGGAAATGTGCTTTCAATTACTTTGGACCAAAAGTGACATATTGCTTCTCAAAATAGACTGTGGCCATAATGTGCCACATTCCTCCATCCACAAATTTATGGGTAGAGGGATAGAAAATATTCAGATGATCTTTGAAAGATGGTTCAAAAAAATTACAAGGGTAAACAATGGTACTCTACAGTGTACTGTCTTACTAGGCCATGATGTTTGATAGGTTTTATGTGTTAAATACATTTCCAACTTGTGATATTTCTAATTTATGCTGGTGTATATCAGGAGGTAACCCAATCATAAGTTTAGGAGTAGCTTTATGTGTATGTATATGTGCATATATGCATACATATGTGTGTATGCCTTCATACACATATATGTATACATACATTTGTTTTTATACTCATGAAGGAGGGGAAGCTGCTTTCTACCCAGTCTACTAATTCAAATGTTAACCTTATCCAGAAACACCCATAATGATACTCAGAGCAGTGTTTGAGCAAATGCCTGGGCACCCCATGGCCTGGTCAAGTTAACACATAAACTTAGCCATTATAAAAACTTCAATAATTCTCTCTCAATAACTGATGTAAAAAAAAGAATAAAAAAAAATAACTGATGTAATGGCTAGACAGAAAATCACTACAGGAGAAGACTTGAACAATACTATCACCTTGACCAAACTGACATTTCCTTGTATTAGCTGCCAAAAATGTTCCACATGAGAGAGTTTGCATAGCCTAAGTACTCCTGGTGGAGATTACAGGGCCAGTTAGCCACCCAGAGAGCAACAGACACAGTGATAGGACTGCTAGGAATGAGAACCAGGCACAAGGCCAGCTAATGTGGCTTGTACTCATTTTACTGATGAAGTCACATCTTGTGGATCAGTCTGAACAGCATCAGAAGCTAGGCTAACTTGTAGACCTCAATCACTGCATCTGTATTATCAAGGTTACCTATTACTTAGTCTTCTTGTTACCAAGGAGGATGCATATCATCTTCCTTGTAAGGATACATGCCTACCATGGACTTGCAGTGCTTCCCTACAGGAGGAGGACTCCTAGCAACAAAGACATCATGATTAGCCATGCAATTTGATCTAGCCAATGGAATGTGAGGGAGAGTGGAAGTCATGCCATGCAGAAACTAAAGAGTCATTCTGGGATTCAACCTTTGTTCATTTCTCTCTGCTACAAGAATGACACATCCTAAATAGACATGTCAGCCTGGATTCTTTAACCTGGATTCTAGAATAGAAGACATTTGAAACAAAGATGCAACTGACTCATAAGTTGGAATGGAGCCGCATACTATTGAAACCAGCATGTTATGTGAGTCAAGAATAAGCTGTTACCACTGAGATATTGTCAGAGCATAACCTAGTGAAAAGTGGCTCACATACCTTGCCACTGAACACCCCGACTGATGCCAGTATCCCAGTATGTTAGACATTCATTGGAATCCCTTCCCAGCCACTTAGCTGCAGAGGAGGGTTAGGGCCATGGCAGCCACATTGATGTTATTCTTTAGCCTATGGGTTGGGGCCATTCAACCATCTTGATATTATAGCTCTGTAGCACCCTCTGTCCAGAGCTGGTCAAAATGGTCCAAATTCTCACCTTTGAGAATTTACTTCAGGCCTGGAGCCTAGAAATTGGAAGTCTACTCACATCCAGTGAAAAACTTCAAGGATAAATCTATAAACTCCTTCTAGCCCCTAGAGAAGTCTGTATTCTTATTTCATTCTTTTGCTTTATTAATTTTTCTTGGATTCCATATGATATTCCAATATGTTTCCAAAAATAGCTGCTTTTTAAAGTTAAACCAGTGCTAGTTGGTTTCTGTTTATTTGCAACCAAAAGTACCTTAACTAATACATCTAACATCTAAAACTACCTTTTATTACTCAAATTCATTTTTTTAAATGCTGGCTTAGCAAAGGCCAGACCCTTCCAGGGACTATTCCTACAGTGGCATGGATGTAGTAGAAGCTCTAGGCTAAGGGAGTTGCCTTCTTAAGAGACTTAAGACTCATGAGGCTGGTCAAGAACAAAGCAGAGCCTGAGTTTCCAAAACCCATATCTGCATTTCAGTCTCCACATGGTGTATTCTCTTTTTCTTATCTTCCCAAATAAGGTCCAGGTTTCCAGCGAGCCTGGTGGGTCCTCTCCCTAGATCATCAGGATAATGAGTGGGGGCAGAACATGGACGTTGCACAGCCATCCTGCTGTGTGAATGGGTGGTCCCTCACAGAGTTGTTTTTGGCCAAGTGGGTGCTGGGTGTTTTCAGTTACAGTTGCATATTGTTGCTTGCAACTTCTTGGCAGTATTCCAAACTAATGCATTAAAATATAATTGCGTTTATTAAGAGAAAGAACAGACATGCACGAACACAGGATTTTGCAAAGTTAAGGACAGCTAACTAATAAAATAAAAGTTTGTAAGAACAAGGCATGGAACTGATTTTATTGGCATTTTCACAATTTATTTTTTTCTGAGCATTTGAAAAAAGAAAAAAAAACCCATCCACCTACCAAATTTTCTTTGGGGTGTCTGCCAGATTCCTGGACAAAAAGCATTCAATTTTTAGCCATCAATAGAACAATTGGAGGGTGTGTTTCTCCTTCCCATGTGACTCTAGCTATCCTGATTATTACTTTGAGTTTCACATTGATTGCTTCTAAATATCTGCTGGATATTTCTAATCTGGAAGTCTATCCACCAGGCCTAAATTCAGTTTGATATAAACAAAATTAATCTGATATCTCACTCTCCAGATTACAATTTCTTTTCCTTCTATAAACTGAAGTTATGTTTTACCACTAAGCCCCCATACAAACCAATTGGAAGTCTCCTCATCTTCCATGATGCCATCATTTCCATGATATTCTACATCTAATCAGTATCTGTCTTCTGTTGATTTATCTTTCTAAATAGTTATTGAATCTATTGTTTCATTGCTTGATAGAGGAGAAATGCTGAATCACTAAAGTAGCTTTTTAATTGGTCTTGTGATCTAACACATTATCATGCCTCCTCTGGGTTATTCATGTTGCTACCAAAGCAAGACTCTTAAATTGGATAATGCTACTCATTATAAATCTTTGAATTTGAGGCGTTCTGTAGACAAAATGTATGTGTCCCTCTAAAATCATATGTTGAAATCCTACCACTTGATGAGATAGTATTAGGAGATGGGTGGGGCATTTGGTAGGTACTTGGTTGATGAGGAAGGAGCCCTCACAAGTGGAATTAAGTGCCCTTATAAAGTGACTCCAGAGAGACCCTTGCCTTTTCCATCATGTGAAGACACATCAAGAAGATAGCCATCCATGTATCTAGAGGAAAGCTCCTATCAATCATCAATCTTGGTCTTGGACTTCCCAACCTGCCTAACTGCAAATATGTTTCTGTTGTTCAAACCATCTAGTCCATGATATTTTATTATACCAGCCCAAATGGACCAACAAAATGCTATAGGTAATGGGTAGAGAGGAAACTCCAAACTCTTGTGAAGGGCAGTTAAGAACTCTCAATTATGAGTCTAGGGCAGTTAAGAACTCTCAATTATGAGTCTAACTGGATTTTCAAATAAAACAAAACATTGTTAAAGCAACAAAAAGGCAAAAGTTCTGAGAGCTATGCTCTTTTCATGTCACAGTTTTATTTATCTCATGTTCAAATAGTAAAGAGGATAAGGATGAAGTTATGTCCTTTCTTTGAGCTTGAGTTTTACCTGTCGTCATGTTCTATCCCAGGTGGAACCACTTACTGGGCATGTTTGGTCATTGGGTATTAATAAGTGTTCAGACAGGTTCAGAGTCACTATTCTTGTAGATGGGTGGTGAGGGAGACAGGGTACAGAAGTATTTATCCCAATGGATATAAAACTCCTCTATTGCCAAACACCAGTCTTTGGGCCAGCCTGTGGGATATCTGCAGGTATGTTTTAGTTGAGTCATATCAGTTCTCATCCAGATCTTTCTGTGGACCTTCCAGCTGTGCGAAGTGGGGATCAGAAGTGCACATCTGTGCTCTGGATCATCCTTTTAAATCCCTGGGAGTGACATCTCACACAACACCCTCCTTGCCAACTATTGCTGGTGCTAAGGGGTGTTGTTCAGACCTGTTCTTACAAAAGAAAATTTTCTTTTCCCACACTTACTTTTCTGGGCGTCAGCTCTGTAAACATTTCACTCTTTTGCTGTGGTTGCTCTTGTTTCCCTCAGTACTCAACATCCTGTCTCCTCACTGGAAATCCTCCCAGGTTCAGCTTAATGTCACCACAGCAGATCTGGATCCCCCAATCAGAATTAATGGCTGCCTCCATGCATTTGAACTGCATTTGACACAGCCCTCTAGTTAGCATTTTTGTATCCTGGCTAGCATTGTAATTGGTTGAACACACTTTTACCCTCTCCAGAGACTGACTTTTCTATCTCTGTACCCCAAACTAAGGACTGAGCACAAACTTATTCAGTAAATGAACACCACCCTGTAACCCTCAGGTCCAGCTGGTGCAGGAGTCTCATCTGTGTCATTTTCCCTGATTTGTTTATTTAAACATGGATGGCATGAACTGTTAACTCAGAGGGATTGGGTGGGAAGACATCAACATGGACTCTCGGAATTGATAGATTTGCCTTTTTCATCAGCAATGCCTTTTTGAAAGAAGAGCACCCTTGTAGTATAATAACTATAATGTTTTTAAATTCTCAGGGTCCATAGGACTCATTTTCCAGGAGACTGTGACACGCATAAAATGGACAGATGGTCTCCTCCCATCTTTATAGGTAGAATGACACGTAAGTTATTACCAAACTGGGATAGTTTGGAACATGCTAAAATTCAAATATTTTTTGAAATATTTGTTGACAAACTAGCATTGTGAGCCTATAAATAACTGTATTCAGAAATAAAATTAATTGTAAAAAAAAAGAATTATGTCTCTGGGAATTGAAAACCTCTGTATATTGCTTGTGTGTATGTTAAAGAATAACATATACATACCCACATACTTTAATAAATTTCTCCATAGTACTCCCTGAGGGATTTAGTTTTTTTTTTCTGTATAGTCTTATTTTCTCCCTCACACAATTGCCCACCATATTCTTCAAGTTGTGTTTTTTTTTTGCCTTTTTTTCTTAATTTAACGTTTTTTTAAAAAGACTATATTATTTATTTTTAGTTGTGAAAGTTCTTTCTATATGTGTTGTAGCATCTAGTAAGCTCTGAAGAGATACTGTTAAGTGCATATATTTATAATTTTTCTTTTGTGTATCCAAATCTATGTAGCTTAAACATTTTCACGAATATCATCATTTTGCTCCAATTTAGAAAATCTTTATTTGACAAAATTTTTAATTTTATTTCTTTTTAAAAATTTAAAATTTTGATTAGCACATAATAATTGTACATATTTATGTGATACATGGTGATAATTTAATATATGTATAGAATTGTAATGTTCAAATCAGGATAATTACCATTGCCCTCTCCTTAAATATTTATTATCAGTGTTATTTAATTATTATTTTGATCCTACAAATTCTTGGTGCAGTGTGATAACTTGATGCATGCATATATGTGCAACAACCCAATCAGGGTCATTAACACTCATCTTCTTAAAATCTTTTTTTCAAATTTTCATTATTTGATTAAATAATTATAAATATATGTGAGATACAGTGTGATATTTCAATACATGTAAATAATATGTACTGATCAAATTGGGGTAATTAGCATTTCCATCTCATCATTATGTTTATGTTTATGTTTAACTTTATTTTCTCTCTCTGAGTTATTGCTAAAATGCACAATAAATTATTGTGAACTATAGTCATGCCATTGTGCCATAGGACATTAGAAATTACTCCTTATATCTAACTGTGTTTTGGAAACTATTATGCAACATTCACCTATTTTTCTTTTCCCTTACCTTTCTAATATTTTAATAAACGGTATTCTATATACAGATCAATTTGTTTTAGAATCCCATCTGAGAGAGAACATTCAGTATTTGCTTCTCTATGTTTGACTTATTCATTTACTTAATGCCTCCCAGTTCTATTTATTTTTGCTGCAAATGACTGATATCATTCTTTTTATGAATAATACTCCATTATGTATATATTCCAGATTTTCTTTATCCATTCATCATTGATGGGAATCTAGGTTGTTTCCTTATCCAGGCTATTGTGATAATGCAGCAATAAGCAGGGGTATGCAGAAATCTCTCTGATATGTCACTGACATTTCTTTTGGCTTTATAACCAGAAAATGGATAATCTATATCACAAGATTCATTCAAATAGTTTATCTCCTTTTATAACTATTTTCACTAAATTTTTCACCATATTTTTGATGTCTCAAAAGTGGATCCAGGCACAGTGGCACACGTCATAATCAGCTTCTTGAGAGGCTAAGGCTGGAGGATTATGAGTTCAAGGCCAACCTTGGGCAAGTAATATAGTGAGATCCTGTCTCAAAACAAATAAACATACAAACAAAAAACTGTTATAAATGTGATTCCTTGCCAGTACAGAACACTCACTATTTCATTTAGAAATTACAGTTTTATCAAGATACTTTCCCAAATCAACATAATCCAAAGTACAATTATAGAATTTCAAAGGTAATTTTGGCAGTCTTTGAACTTTCATTGTCTAAATTTTTTTTGGTTTCTCCAGTACTTATGCTTTTTTTTTCTACTACTGCATTTCAGGAAATTTTGCAAGTTGACTTTTAATGTTATTTTCTTACATTGATTATATTAGATTATTATAAGAAAAATGTAATAAAATTTAGAGTACTAATTTACAAATGATACAGGCTGATTTATGCCGTAGCTCTTCCCAGGCTGAAGTATTTCTAAATCTAATTGATATTGGTGATGGGCAGCAAAATGAGAAAATGCCCACAGCCATGTATGTATGTATATATGTTTGTGTATGTGTGTGTATTTAAATTATCCTCATTTCTATCTCTATATTAAACATTCTCTATTAACATTTCAATACATTTTAATAACTATGTATTTTATTTCAACTGTAGAATATGACAATGAGTTAGGATATAAGTATAAATTCTGTTTGTAGCACAACCAATTTCAAGAACATTTGCACATTTCTATAGATTTCTTACTATATTAAAAATATAATTTTCATCTCAATAAGCTTACAGGACCCAAAATATACAAAATTACAACAGACCACACTGAGGCACAGTATTGTGAAAATGCCTAACATATAGAATAAAGATAGAATTTTAAAGGCTGCCAGAGAAAAATGACAGGTCACTTTTAGAGGGAAACGAATATGGATCTTAGCTGATTTCTAACTCAGACCCTCAAAGCTAGAAGGGCTTGGAACATTATGTGTCAAACTCTGAAAGAAATTGGATGCCAGCTAAGAATAATATCCCCAGAATAATTAAGCTTTAAAATTGACCATGAAATAAAAACCTTCCATGATAAAGAAAAGTTGAAGATTCACAACTAGAAAGGCTACACTACAAAACATTCTCAATAAATTATTCCAAGAAGAAGAAATGAAAACTAAAAGTGAAAATCAGAAAAGGGAAGAACTACACTAGCAGGATTATAAAACAAAGAAGAAACCAATTCAAAACAGAAACAAGAATTGAGTCAAAAATCATTTCTCAATAATAACATGGAATGTAAATGGACTAAAATCATCAACCAAAAGACATAGACTGGGAGATTATATTAAAAAACAAGACCCCAAAATGTGCTATTCCCAAGAGACTCACCTCATAGGCAAAGATATCCACAGACTGAAGGTAAAGTTTGGGAAAATATCACATGGATCTCCTAAACAAGCAGGGTTGTCTGTCCTTATATCTGACAAAGTGGACTTTTAGCCAAAGTTGGTCAGAAATGACAAAGAAGGACATTTCATACTGCTTAAAAGAATTATACATCAATAAGTCATAGTAATTGCAAATATTTATGCCCCAAACAATGGAGCATCTATATACATCAAAAAATCCCTCCTCAATTTCAAGAATCAAATAGATCATAACACACTAATATTGGGTGACTTCAACACACATCTCTCACCACTGGATAGATTGTCCAAATGAAAATTAAATAAAGAAGCTATAGAACTAAAAATATAATGAATATTTAGACTTAACAGACATATACATCATATTTCATCCATCAATGACTGAATAACTTTCTTAGCAACATAAAAAATAGAGATAATACTTTGCATTTTATCAGATCATAATAGAATAAAATTAGAAATCAACAATAAAATAAAAAACAGAAGCCGCTCTAACACCTGGAGACTAAATAATACACTATTGAATGACCAGTGAATAGTAAAAGAAATCAGAGATGAAATTAAAATACCTACTTAGAGATAAATTCGAATAGTGATACAACATATCAAAATCTCTGGCATTTTATGAATGCAGTTCTAAAAGGACAGTTCATTGCATTGAGGTCATTCATTAAAAGGATAGAAAGTCACCAACTAAATAACTTAACATTACATCCTAAGGCTCTAGAAAAAGAAGAAAAAAAATCAACAACAAAAGCAGTAGAAGACAGGAAATAATTAAAATCAGGGCTGAAATCAATAAAATCAAAGCAAAAAAATTCAAAAAATTGATAAAACAAAAAGTTGTTTCTTTGAAAAAAATATAATTGACAAACCCTAACCAAGCTAATGCAGAGAAAGAGAGATAAAACTCAAATTACTAAAATTTATGATGAAAAAGGATATAACACCATGGACACTACTGAAATATGGATGATAATTAAAAACTATTTTTAAAATTTATTCTCTAATCAAATAGAAAATCTTGAAGACACTGACAAATTTCTAAGACATATGACCTACCCAAATCAAATCAGGAGGACACAGAAAGATTAAACAGATCAATTTCAAGTAATGAAATTGAAGACACCATCTAAAGCCTACTAATAAAGAAAAGCCCAGGACCAGATGGATTCTCAGCTGACTTCTACCACCTTCAGAGAAATAACACCCATCCTCCTTAAATTATTCCATGAATTAGAAAATACCCTTCCAAACTCATTCTGTGAAGCTAGTATCACTCTGATAACCAAAACTAGACAAGACACATCAAGGAAGGAAAACTTCAGACCAATATCCCTGATGAATGTAGTAGCAAAAATTTTTAACAAAAAACTGCAAATTATATATGTAAATATATTAAAAAGATAGTGCACCAGGATCAAGTGGGGTTTGTCCCAGGGATGCAAGGTTGGTTCCACACATGAAAATCAATAAACATAATTCATCATATTAACAGATTTAAAGACAAGAATAACATGATTATTTCAATAGATGCAGAAAAGGCACTCGAGGAAATATAAGTATCCATTCATGTTCAAAACACTAGAAAAGCTGTCATGGTACCTCAACATTATAAAATCTATATATTTTAAGCTGAAGGCCAACATCATTCAAAATGGAGAAAAATTGAAAGCATACCCTCTGAAAACTGGAACAAGACAAGTATTCTCTCTGTCACCACTTTTATTCATCATAGCCCTGAAAACTCAGGCCAGAACAACTAGGCAGAAGAAAGAAATTAAATGGATAAGAATAGGAAAGGTCTGGGGTCATGGCTCAGTGGTGGAGAATCTGCCTGGCATGTGTGAGGCACTGGGTTCAATTCTCAGCACTGCATGTAAATAAAAATAAAGTTCTATCACCAACTAAAAGAAATATATTTAAAAAAAAGAATAGGAAAAAAGAACTCAAACAACCCCTATTTGCTGATGACATGATTTCATAATTAGAAGACCCAAAACCTCCACCAGAAAATTTCTAGAACTCATAAATTAAGTCAGTAAAGTAGCAGAATATAAAATTAACACCCATAAATCTATTGCATTCCCATACATCAGTAATGAATCAATTGAAAGAGAAACTATTCCATTCACAATAGCTTTTTAAAAAATGAAATATTTGAGAATCTAACAAAAGAGGTGAAAGACCTCTACAATAAAAATTTATATAGAACACTAAACTAAAAGTTCTATAGAACTTTATAGAATACCAAAGAAATTGAAGAGCATATATAAAGAACTCAAAAAAACTTAACACCAGAAACACAAATAACCCAATCAATCAATAAATGGGCAAATAACTGAACAGACACTTTACAGAAAAAGAAATATGAATGGCCAACAAATATATGAGAAAATGTTCAACATCTCTAGCAATTATAGAAATGCAAATTAAAACTACACTGAGATTATATTTCACTGCAGTCAGAATGGCAATTATCAAGAATACAAATAACAATGTTGGTGAGGATGTGGGGCAAAAGATGTATTCATACATTGTTGGTAGGACTGCAAATTGGTGCAACCACTCTGGAAAGCAGTATGGTGATTTCTCAGTAATCTCAAAATGGAACCACCATTTGACCCAGTTATCCCACTCCTTGGAATATATCCAAAGGACTTAAAATTAGCATTAATATAGTGATGCAGCCACATCAATGTTTATAGCAGCTCAATTCACAATAGCTAAGATATGAAATCAATCTAGGTGCCCTTCCACAGATGAGTAGATAAAGAAAAGGAGGTATATATACACAATGGAATATTATTCATCCATAAAGAAGAATGACATTATGGCATTTGTTGCTAAATGGATGGCACTGGAGACTACCATGGATGCCCATGATGAGATTAGTGTCCCAAGTTCCCTGGTTCTCCATCATGTGAGGATACAATGAGAAGGGTATCATCTGCAAGCCAGGAAGAGAGCTTTCACTAGGAAAAGAAACTGCCAGCACCTTCATCTTAGAAAGCCACCAGAACTGAGAAATCAATGTCTGTTGTTTAATCCACCCAGTCTATGGTGGAATTTATTGTAGCAGCCTGAGTAGACTAAGACAGTGGCTATTGTAGACCAGATGAAAGACAGAGATCGGAGTGAGGGAAGAAAAGAATAAGAGAATGGAAGAGAGGAGAGAGAAAGGTCTCAGAGTCAGAGCTAACACTAGCACGTAGCCTGCTTGACCTCACATCTCAGGTTCAACACGCCAGGCTCCACTGTCCTTCACCCAGTGGTGCCTGTGAGAGGCAAGTCTGCCCTATCACTGGAAGTGTCTGAGAAAAGACAAACCATCTCTATGTGTAGCCATTTTCTTCTTCCATGATGTGGAAAATTTAAACCCTTTCTGCAGACAGCCTGCCTGCACACTCTCAGGAGGCACAAAGATCCTGGCAAGCTCTGTGCTCCAAAATCACCCTTCTCCAATTACACTCCCCCAGGTTCTTCGATTAGTAGGCCCCAGCAGCTTCTCTCCACTGAGCCAGTCTGGGGTTGTGGCCTAATGCATCACAGGTGGGTCCTGGCTCCAAACTCGTTCCAGATGGCCTCAGTCTCAGCTTTCCAGCAACCAGTTATATTTTGGCTATCCTGGGATCATTAATGGTACTGAAGGGCCATGATTCCTGAGGATGGCAGAGACATATCCTGAAATCAGGACCTTTGAAAGACCTTGTGCATTGGAGCACTGCCATAATATATGCAGTCATGGGGAGCAAGCACATCCTGACCTGGCTCTCAAAGTTCACTGTGAAGGGCCCATGAATTTGACATTGTGAGTGGTCTGTCTGCTTGGGTCACATAGCAGGTATAAGTGGATCATCTGTGCTCTTATAGAAAATAACTCTATTGCCCCTGAGCTGGGAGAGAGTAAGGATATGTCCTTGAATCCTGGTAATTACTGCACCAGTGATTCCTTAGAAGGGCTGCATGCTGGGGCAACTGTGGAGGGACACTGCATGACCCTCATGGTTTTTTAAACCCATTTCTAGCCATATCACTACAGAAAGAGTATAACATTTTGTTAATTGCATCTTTATATGACAGAAGAAATTCTTTATTCTACAAAAGACTTTTTAACTTCCCTTTTTAGCTGGAAAGCTTCCCAAGGCAGATATTGAAAGTTTAGCAAATATCAGGCTATTAGGGGAATTTTAAATTTATGATATGCTTCAAACAAAGAAACAAATAAATAAAAATGAAGCATACTTGGATTAACCATGTTTGGGACTCTTTAAAGCTCAGGCAAAAAATTCTGAAGAGCCAAGAACATGATGTATAAAGCCAATCAACCTTGGTTTAAATCAGAACCATCATTTGTATTCTTGAAAATTTGGGGGGAAAACTTCATTTTTTTTGACAGCTATTATCTGTGAAATTGGGATAATCACAACATAAAAGTTGTCCATTGGGCTGGGGATGTGGCTCAAGCCATAACGCTCTTGCCTGGCATGCGAGGGGCGCTGGGTTCCATCCTCAGCACCACATAAAAATAAAATAAAGATGTTGTGTCCACCAAAAAAAAAAAGTTGTCCATTGGTTTAGTTCACTTTCTTGCTTGTGTATCTTTTTAACCCTCACGAATTTGTGCATTTTACTCATTTATTTGTTCATTCCTTGAGTGCTCGCTCCTGGTCAGGCATCAGGATGGATGGTACAAGAAACCCAGTAAAGTAGACGAATGAGACATTAAACTTGATTCAACAAACATTGAACACCTATTACAGGCCAGTCGCTGTGCTGGGTGATGGGCAGAAGATAATGTACAACACAATGTTTGTACTCATGCGGGTTAGTTGGTATGAAATTACTCATACTATAGTATGATTATAGCTGCAACTAGGTTCTGGAGCCATGGAATAGGATTGGGTATAGTTGACTTGCTTAACTAGTTCCCTAGGCCTCCAAAATAAAAGTAGGTCTGGTTTCTGGGGAGGAGTTGGAAGTTAGGTCCCGGGCAAGAGGAAGTTTATGCTTTGGTCATTGCAGGAGAAGAAATCAGCCCCATATACTGACATATTTTTAACGTTTCCCAAATGCTATATTAATATTCCTAAAATTTTCAAAAATATGTTGCTATGTCTAAAGTTCTCAAAAACTTTACTTTCTTTACTTTTCTATACCATTCATGTGCTTACTACCAGAAATGGCTTTTTTTTTTTTTCGGTACTGGGATTGAACTCAGGGGTGCTTAACCACTGAGCCACATCCCCAGCCCCTTTTTATATTTTATTCAGAGACAAGGTCTCACTGAGTTGCAAGTGCCTCCCTAAGTGGCTGAGGCTAGCTTTGAAATCGCAATCCTCCTACCTCAGCCTCCTGAGTGGCTGTAATTACAGGCATGCACCACCATGCTTGGCTCAGAAATGGCAATTTTTAACACTGCACATTCTACTCCTGGAAAATGACAACAACCAAAGACTTACCAGTGTCACTGATGTTGAAGTTCCTTTCAGCCACCGTGGTAGAAACTGCTATTTGCATCTCCCAACCCACTTTCCTCTCTGCCTTCTGAGCAGAACACTGATTGAATTCTGGCGAAAACACTGCATTTCTCGGCCTCCCTTTGGCTGGGGAAGATGGTTGGGTTAAAAAACAACAGGGTTTTCTGGATTTGTGTAGCAAGGGAGCCATAAGGTTATAACTATCTGACATTGGATATAGACCTAAATAAATATCACATGATTCTGCTGTGCGCCTGGGTCTGTCATAAGTGTGTGTGTGTGTCAACTCTTTACATGTGTTGCATTTTCTCACCTCAAAGCAAACTGCTTCCTGTTTCCACCATTCCCTCCCCCAAGGCCACACAGTTCATTAGTGACAGGACTAGGATTCAAACTTTAGTTCATTCCACTGCAAATTGGGACTGGCAAGCGTGGAACAGTGGAGCTAGGGACAGTGTACGCAATGCGCACAGCGTTGGCCTTTGAACAGAATTGGTGCTAAATCTATTATGAGTTTCCTTCAACCTTCCCTTTTTTAGTGTCTGGTATCCTGGACGCCAGGAAGAGGAAAACAAACTTGTTGCCAATCAGCTGGAGTTCTTTGTAGAACGTGTATGGGTGGCGGGTAGTGTGTACTTACACATGCATGGGTGAGGGGAAGCGGTGGTTTAGAGAATGCCCTGTAGGCATCAAGAGGATGCAGTGCAGGTCCTGATGTTTATTTGGACTGCAGCAGAGCATGTGCTAGCATCTCGTCACCTGGCCTGGAGAGTGGACCCTTGATTGGGACCTGGTTTCAATACTCATTATGAAATCCAATTTGGCACATAAGCCAAACATCTTGCCTTTTTTTTTAAAATTTGTCTTTGCAGTTTCTATAGCATACCTCCTGGATAGCTGGGCTGCTGTACAATGTAAAAATCATGATGAAACAGGGCCGAGGGTCTGCTGCTTGGGCAAGATGCAAACAAGCTACATATGTGTATGGTTCCCGTCTATGCACGCACAGATGCAATATAAAATCATTCTCAATAGCAGTTAAGGAAAAACAACTAGTAACTGAAGAAATCAGGGGTCAGTGTTGTGAGAACAAGTCAGTTGGCAGCTTCTGGAGGCCGGCCCTAGCTGACCACACTTCTGTGTATGTCCACATGGGTAGATCATGACATTTGTCTCCTCATTTCACTATAGTCCTCATGTTTGTCCTTTGCTGATTTTCTTATCTTATTCCTGCTGTTCCCTGCTTCTGGGTTGTCATCCACCTAACTCCTTCACCTGGAAAGACTTGACTAAATCTAGATGGGCCTCTAGCAGGCATCTCCTATTGCTGATAAATCAGACTCCTGGAGAGAAGGGATTATATGTGTTAGAGTTGCAATTCCCACAAACTAAAGCCAAAAAAAAAAAAAGCGCCATAATATGTACATTCAAGAATTTTATTTTAGTAGAATGAAATGCTGACATTAATAACAATATTTCATAAGAATGTTCCAAATATAAAATTTTAAAAAAAGTGAAATGCAATATTTAATACCTTCAGAATAAACATTTTATAAGCATGGTAAAAATCAAGTTAAATTATATAAAAATGTTGAATATATACCATTCCAATAAATTGGATAAAAACAAGCTAAATAAAATATATAATCAAATTTATTTGTATATATTTGAAAATGAAATCTATACTGGAAAAAGTACCAATATTAAAACTAGCACTAATTTCATACTGATTACACAGGCAGTATTTGATGAGGTGATCATCCTTGGTCTTATTGGTTCTTGCCATTCTGATGCAGAGAAATCCATATCAGTGCAAAGGGCTGGAGGACTTCAAGGCAAAGGAGCTATTTGATAACCAAAAAGTATACAGGGAAGGAAGTTTTCTCTGGCAAATACGTTTTAATATTTGAAAAAATATGTTCAGACAAGTTCTCAATTTTTTAATTTCATTGCTGTCACCTTTGTATACCACTTACACCTAGTGTAAGAATCACAACTGACATGTTAGTCAGGGTTC
The DNA here is from genome assembly GCF_001458135.2 of Marmota marmota marmota. Taxonomy (NCBI): domain Eukaryota; kingdom Metazoa; phylum Chordata; class Mammalia; order Rodentia; family Sciuridae; genus Marmota; species Marmota marmota. The sequence goes on along the minus strand of NW_026000082.1, from coordinate 10,445,693 downwards.
TCCAGAGAACGAAACCAATAGGAGAGGTAAGAGAAGGCAGGGGAGGCGGGCAATCTACCTACCTTAAATTCATTATATTATTAAGCAGAAAGGGCTCATGTGACTATGGAGGCCAAGATGTCTCATGATCTGCAGCTGGTGAGCTGGAGTCCCAGGTGAGCTGTTGCAAGTGGACTGGTGTTGTAAGTTCCAATCCTAGGGCATGAGATGACAGATGGCAATGGCTGCCCATCAGGGATAAATGCAGCCTCCTTGCAAAGTAGAAAAGGCTCTCTTCTCTGGGAAGATGAAACCCCACCCACAGGATGTAGTAAAGAAAGCATGGGTGAATTTTATCTAGTACTCCCTTAGCCTTCACACAATGCACAGATTGTACCATGATAGGTGGTGAACTTAAGTGACATTACTTGATTTGTTTCAAAAATACAAAGAAACCTGTTTATTAGTTTGCTGTAGCCTTGTAATTGAGCCAATACTTAGTCATTTAAACTATTTGCCATCTCTTACAATTTTCAAGGGTCAGAAATTCAAAAGTGGGATAGCTAAGCATTTCTGGCTCAGGTTTTCTCAAGAGGTTCAGTTAGATGTTGGCTGGTTTATTGGTGTGCTTGGGCTGCTATAAAAATACAGTAAGTTAGGTGGTTTAAACAATAGATGTTCATTTCTTGATAATTCTAGAAACTGGAAAGTCCAAGATCAAGGTGCTGGCCAATTCCGGTCCTGATGAGAACCCTTTTCCTTGGCTTTTTAATGGCCTTCTCCTTGCTCACATATTCATGTAGAGGGAAGGGGTGTGTGTGTGGTGTGTGTGTGTGTGTGTGTGTGTGTGTGTATGCATGTAAATAGAGAACACTCTGTGGTGTTTTCTTATAAGATTGTTGATCTCATCATCATAGGAACTCCACCTTTCTGACCCTATCTAAACCTAATTACCTCCTAATGGCCCCATCTTCAAATACCATCACCTTGAGGATTAGGCTTCAACATCTGTATGCTGAAGAGACAATTTATTCCATAGAAGGTAGGACTGCAGCATCTGAGGGTTTGACTGGGATTAGAGGATTCACATACAAGGTCACTCACTTATAGAGTAGTCAAGATTCTGTATTGTATAGGTTGGAGGGGTTTCCTAGTATAGGGGATGTCCACTGTTAAATCTGGGAGAGTTCCAGGCAACTGTGGATGACTGTCTACCTTACTCAGTCACAGGGCTGGCAAGTTGGTGCTGGCTGTTGATGAGTGACCTTGCCTTTACATGAGGAAGCATCTTCCATTCTTCCTGAGTGACCTCACATCATGGGAAATGACTTGTTTAGAGTATAAGCAATTTAAGAGACCAAGCTAGAAGCTTCAATGCTCTCATGGCCTGGCAGGGAAGTCACACATTGCCAGCTCTACCATAGCCTATTGGTGACACAAACCAGCCCTGATTTAATGTAAATGAAGTCCATATGTGAGCATTAGTATCAGGACACAGGGATCATGTAGTCAGTGGAGTCAGATTTCTACTTCTTGTCTGGAGGAGGGCAACAATAGAACAAAAGAAGAGTCTTGAAATGGACTAATTGAGAAGGAGTAGTGATTTGGATTAAGTGGCACAAGTGATGGAGAAAAGTGAGAAAAAAAATTGTATATGCAATTAGCAAGGTCTTTTATATGTCAAACAATGTATATCTATCCTTTTGTATTCTTAGGTCCAGGTGTTGGAATTATTGATCATCGGCTACTTTGAATAATGAGTTCAGTTCTTCTGGACTAAGCACCTACTGTTTGCTGAGTTCTGGACTGGGAGCTGTATTACCTTAGATCTCTTCTGAACTTCCCATTCTGCAGATGGTTCAGTAGTTATGTAACTTGCCTAAATCAGAACAGCTGGTGTGTGTGGACCTGGACCCTGGATTTATGACTGGAAAGTCCATGATGTTTACATATTTTTTTTTCAAATAACTAAATGTCTCATATCATTTTGAAGATACAAACTTTTTGAATTTACTTAAAAAAAAGAGGATACTTTTTAAAATAAACTAGTATGATTATTTTCACATGTTAAAATCATTTTCTCTAGCCTTATTTAATAATTTAATGTGGCAGAATTATAAGTAGATACCAATGTATCCATTTGACAGATGAAGAAGCTAAGAATCACAAGCCTTCCTAGGTCCAAGGGACAAGGGGCAGGAGTGAGATGAGGAGCCTGTCCATCCTCCATCACAGGTGGGCAAGAAGTTAAGATCAGGTTCCATAGAATGGGACAGACCTGAGCTCATTTCCTGCTCTACCAGGCATATATCCTTGTGTAAAATTTTTTAGCTTTTGGAGCCTCTGTTACCCCTTTAGTAAAATAGTGATAATTATAATTACCTCCACCTGTGAGATGCTTAGATGAATTATTATGTGTTTAGAAGAAGAAACCTAGATTTCATTTCTATTGTAAGAATTAACTCAGGTTTCCTCTTTTTTTTTCCAAGGCTCCCCCAACCCAAACATTAAGTTCTTCTTTGGAGCAGATGTACCTTTATCTGGTGTTTCAAACATTAAATGACACAGGAAGATAGATTTTCTCATGAGCTTGGTTGTAAATTATACCTACTCATTTGCTGAGGATCTGTAGATTTTATTAGAATGAATTGCAATTCGTATCAAAGCTCTCATTGAAATCCCTGTGGGGGTTTCACTACAGTATGCCCCAGGGACATTAGACACACCCATCAGGTTTGGAGATGTGAACACATGGTCAAGAGCCTGGCAATATCAAAGGGTCTTCACCTGTTTCTGGAACACACTTTCATAATGTACCGGATTCAAGTTTTGAATGTTATCCTGTTTTTCTTTGTGAAGAATTTGTAAGAACTTGGAATAGACGGCTTTGCACATGCTAATACTACATTCTAATAATATGAAATCTAATATACGTTGAATTACTTTTGTAGCATTTTCCAATTTACAAAGATCTTTCACATATGTTCTCTTGTTTCATCCAGAAATACTGTGGGAAACAGGAAGAACACGGTTGGCTCCATCTTGCAGATGGTCCTGGGCCAGAGAAGGGTGAACAGGGAGGTTAGTTAGAGGTAGGTGAAGTGGTGGCAGGGAGTGGTAAACAACAGAGGAAAGATGTCACAAGCTTGTTTTAGAAAACTGTTTTTAAAAAGTTAGGGAGGGTAGGAGGGAGAGAGGAGAGATCGGGCACAGTGGGGCGTGTGCGTGGGCGTGTGCGTGTGCGTGTGTGTGTGTGTGTGTTAGGTCATGGGAAAGAGTGTGTCGATGAGCTGACTGAAGAACAGATTTTATTTATGGTGATTTGTTGTGTGCTGTGAATAGGATTCATACTTGGCATTAAGAGGCAGTGAAGGTTTAAATTACCTTTTAAATTGTTTTCAGATGGTAATTTCATTTCCTTTGTTAATGACACTATACCAAAGGGGATAGTAGAGTATCTCCACTTTATACAAACAAAACACTACTTGAAACACATAAAAAAACTAATAGCTACACACACTAGTGGGTTTCTCCACAGTGAAAGACCCCAGGTGTCTTCTAGGTATAATAGTCTAAGAACTAATGATCTTTTAAATCCAAGCAGAATATCAACTTTCTATGCTAAGTGGAACATGTAATGATGTAAATAAAATCATAGTCATTTGTGGATACTGAATAGAAGTTATAGTAATAATAAATAATAATAAATATAGACAATGTCTTATTATATGATAATTTTTATTAAATGGTAACCTCCTTTTCTATTAAAAATAAGTGTTTGCATGTTTAAAATGGGCATGTCTCCTTGGATGACTAAGAGAATTAGCTCTGCTAGTTATTATTAATTTACCTTGAACAGAATATGGTCCAGATGTATTCATCTTTGAAGAAAATGCTCTCTCTATTCCATAGTGAATTATAAGGGCAGATCAACTTGCAATCAGGGTTATACAAGTACAATAACATACATTAGAAAGCATATTCCCTAAAATGTGGAATGAATATATATATATATATCCAGAAAGAAGTTTATGACAGAAAGTTACTTTTATGGGCAATTTCAGTTATGTCACCTACATAGGAGTTACTTAGATGAGTGAGATGATGGACCAGGAGGCCCCTAGAAACAAAAATACACAAGAGATTGACCAAAAGAGCTTTGCGGGAGTTCTAGAAACCAGTTAAGGAGCTGCAGCCACCAAGTGCATGCCCAACCAAGAGAAGCCACACTAACACAATGGGGACTTATGTGACATTTTGCTCACGCTTGCTCCAGCCACTTTGAAGTGTGGCAGCACAGTCAGAAGAAAGCTATCAAACTTGAATTTCCTCCCCTGGGGCAGAAGGAAAAGAGTGGACATTATTTAAAACATTTTGGCTTATCTGGGGGCTACCCAAGGAACTATTTTGTTTTAGCCTCACCTGACTTGGCGCTCCATTGAGAACTGTGGCATGGCTTGAATATCAGTATGGATGTGAGTGAAAGCAGTGGTGGGTTCCAGGCACCTGAGGGAGACTGCAACCTGCAGATGTCTAGGGACAAAGACTATGACAGAAGAAGGCAATAGACATTTATTTTAAATACATGCATATATGTGTTATTTAGGTTTTGACTTACAACTGTATACCCCCACCCCAAAGAGGAAGCACAGACAAGAATATTAAGCTATTTTATATGTAGCTGATTATGTGGAAGTTAAGGAAACCCATGCACAGGTCCAAGGAAGATGCATGCTCAGAAAAGGCCTGAAAAGACCTAATTTTTTACTCTAGGCTTACTAGCAAAGGTCTTCTTTCACACAGAGCCAGGCTGCAAAGAAAGTAAAAGTTGTGTTTTTTGTTTTTTTTTGTTTTCCTCCAAATGGTGAATTTGCAACAAAAGCTCACAACAAATACAATGAAACAGGAAAAGATGGAATTTTCAAAGGAAAAATAAAATCTTCAGAAACAGACACTTAAGAAGTACAGGGCTTAGACTTCCTTGACAAAGACTTTAAAATAACTGTCTTAAATATGTTCAAAGAGCTAAATGAAAACTCAGACAACTAAAGGAAACAGGAAAACAATATGCAAACAAAATGAGAAAATTTACAAAGAGGTAGAAATGATAAAAAGAAAAAAATTCTGAAGCTATAAAATAATAGTACCTAAATTGAAAATTCTACTAAAGACATACAATAGCAGACAGGCTGAAGAAAGAATTAGCAAACTTGATGACATGTCATTTGAGATTCTGATGTCTAAAGAGCAAAAAGAAAAAAGATTGAAGAAAAATAAAGAAAGCTTAAAGTCCTCATGGGACATCATCAAGCATCTGAAGGAATTCATTACTACGAATCTTCCCTACCAGAAAGCCTAAAAGGAATCCTTTCTGTTGGAAAGACACCAGACGGTATTTTGAAGTCATGTGAAAAATTAAGTTCTTCCTAACGGCAAATACACCAACAAATAGAAAAGTCTGCACTACTGAAAATTTTGTTCATAACTTTAGTTTTACTTTTTTTCCCCACAGATTTAAGAGAAAAAAATATGATCCTTTATCTTACATTAATGGAAATGCCATATAACTACTGACATTGATAACAAAAATTGAGGTGGGGTGAGTAGAACTGTAAAAAAGTAGAGGTTTTCTATGTGCTTGAAGTTAAGCTGGTTTCAGCTGAAAATATATTGGTATAATTTTAAGATGTTATATATATAATTCTTATGTAACCACACTGAAAATATCTACAGTATATAAAGAAATGGGAAGGGCATGAAAACACACAGCACTACGAAAATATTAACTATACACAGGGGAAGGCAATAAGGGAAGAAATTGGGGGAAGCTATAAGACATACACAATAACAGCAAAAAATGACAATAGTAAATCTTTCCTTATTAGTACCTACTTTATTTGTAAATGGATGAAATTTTCCAATAAAAAGTTATACATTAGCAGACTGGATTTTTCTTAAAAAAGACAAATAGGATCCAAATATATGCTGTCTAAAAGAAACTCATTTTAGAATATATAAACCTAGGCTGAAAGTGAAAAGGTGGAAAAAGATACTCAAGGTAAATAGTAATCAAAAGAAAGCAGAATTGACTAGACTAATATCAGGCAAAATAGACTTTTTTTTTCAAAAACAGTTTAAAGAGATCAAGAACATTTATATCATAGTATAAAAATCTAGTTGCAGGGCTGGGGTTGTGGCTCAGTGGTAGAGCACTCGCTTAGCATGTGTGAGGCCCTAGGTTCGATCCTCCGCACCACATAAAGATAAATAAATAAAATAAAGGTATTTTATCCAACTACAACTAAAAAAATATATTAACAAAAGTCTATTTGCACGGAAGATACAACAATTATAAACATATATGAAGCAAACATCAGAGTTCCTAAATATATAATGCAAACATTGACTAAAGTGAAGGGAGAAATAGATAGCTCTACAATTACAGTAGGAGACTTCAACAGTCTGCATTTTAAAATGAAGAGAATAACCAAACAGAGGATCAGCAAAGAAACAGAGGACTTCAGCAATATTATAGACCAACTGGGCCTAACCAATATGCAGAACATACCACCCAAGAGCAGCAAAGTACACCTTTTTTTTCAAGAGCATATAGTTCGACTACAAGTTAGGCCACCAAACAAGTCTTCAATAAATTTAAAAGGTTGAAATAATACAGAGTGTCTTTTCTAATAACCAAGGAGGAGGAAAGAACTAGAAATCAATAGCAGAAGGAAGAGGTGGAAATAATGAGAGACTTCTGAGGAAAATATAATTGGACAAATTAATTAATTGGACAAATGTAAATTTCCACAACTATGAAACATTGCATATCAAGACATACAGAATAATAGCAAAATGACAAAAGTCATTTTACGGGATGTGGCAAAAAAAATCATACTAAGAGAAATGATAGCAGTAAATCTGTGCATGAAGAATAAATATGTCTCAAAAAATAAAACAAAACAAAAAACACTCCTCCATCAACAACAAAAACCCAACAATTATTGATTGACTTGGTTTGTCATCTCCAAATCTCATTTTGAAATTTGATTGCTAGTGTGACAGCATTGGGGGGAGGGTCTTCAAGAGGGGATTAGGTTGTTAAGAGATTAATGACTTTCTCAGAGAGGTGGGTTCATTCTCAAAAGAGTGGGTCTTTGTAAAACAAGTCCACCTCTAGGTTTTATCTTTTCTTCATGTGCCCACTTGCCCCCAGTTTTCCAAAACTCACTTATAGTACATTGAGGACCTTATCAAAAACCGAGAAGATGCCAGCACCATGCTCTCGAACCTTCCAGATTCCAGAATCATAAACCAAAATAAACTTCTTTCTTTTATAAATTACCTGGTTTAGGCATTCTGATTTAGCAATAGTGGACAAACTGTGACAATGACTTAACTTGACGCCTCAAGGAACTAGAAACAACAACAACAAAAAAATCACCAATAAACTAAGGCTGACATTGGTTGAAGGAAAAAAAATAAAGATCAGAGCAGAAATGAATGACATAAGAATAGAAAAACAATAGGAAAAACATCAATGAGAAATGACAAAAAAGAGGAGCAAGTTTCTGATTTCAAACATTACAAAGCTACAGTAATTAAGATAATGTGGTTCTGGTATTTTAAAAAAACAGCCATATAGACAAATGGAATAGAGTAGAAAACCCTCACATAAGGTTGAATGATTTGACAAGGGTGCCATGCCTATTCAGCTGAGAAGAAGCAGTCTTTTTTAAAAAATTATGTTAGAAAGACTGCATATACACATGCAAAGTAGGTGGATTTGAACACTTAGCTTGTGCCATACACAAAAATCAACATCAAATAAGCCAAAGACCTACAATCATAAAACACTTAGAAGAAAAGAGGAGAGAAACTTTATGCTGTTGGATTTCTGGGATATGACACTAAAATCACCAGCAAATCAGAAAATAGTTAAATTGGACTACAACAAAATTTAAAACTTCCGAGCATCAAAGAACTGAGCCAATAAGATTAAAAGGCAATTCATGGGAGAATGTATTTGCAAATTATTTCTTCAAAGAAGCTATACAAATGGCCAAAAAGCACACAAAAAGATGCTCATGTCACTATTCATTAGGGAAGTGCGAATCAAAATCACAACTAGATTACAATACATACCCATTAAAATGACTACTATGAAACACAAAGTAGAAGACAAATGTTAGTGAAGATGTAAAAAAGTTGTACCTCTGCATGTTGGTAGGAATGTAAATGGGCAAAATGAGAGATCGGTATACAATGATGTGCATGTACTTAATGTCATTAAATATACAGTTAAAATGATTAAGCAAATCTTATGTATATTTCACATAAAATGTAATTTTTAAAATTGAAAAGTTACATGACAGTAGGTTCAGGACATTCTCATTTTATGATAAATGTTTATACGTGTGTGTACTTTCCTTGTCCCAGCATGCAAAGTGGTAATTGAGGCAAGTTTGATGAAAGGACTCCTTTCAGGATTAAGGAGCTGTGCTGTGTATCATCCACTTACTCCTCCAATCTACTCTCCATCTAGCTCTTCCCTGCTTTATGTTCCAAGAAATTGATTGATATGGACCACTTCCACAGTCTCCTTTGTTCTCTGGCTTTGGTCAAGCTTGGCCAATGGGAACTACTGTCCATAATCCTTGTATATATTTCTATTTTACTATTGACTTTGATATTATTGAGTTATGAGAGCTATTTATGTACATAAATAGTCCACAGTAAGAAATATGGCAAAGTTGCTGTGGGACAGAGGTAGGTATTTTTGCTACAAGGACAGTATGGTCATTTGGTAGGCACAATGAGACACTCTCAATGAGCCTCTCCACTTTTTATACCTGCCAACCCACCCGCTGGTCTACTTGGAATACCTGCATTGATCTCACTTGGGACATTCCTGTGACACATTATACTTAGAGGAAACATAGAAGAATAGCAAGACTTACTTGGTTTTGGAGTCAGGAGACCCTGGTTTGATCTTCTTATGGGTTACCCAGGGCAAGTTTTTATACTTCTTTATAAGGCAGCTTCCAGTGCCATTGTGCAGGTTAGGATGAGGCTTTTATAAGGGCATTCAGCTTTGTTTGATACACTAACAGGGTACAGTGGATGGTACCCTGAAGGAGTTCCCCAAATGTCCCTGGCTAAGATTCGAAGGGAATAATTCTAAGCTACCTCCCCGGTTGGGTAGACATAATCTTATCAAATACTGCTCTCATTAATGCAATATTAATTTTATTATTCTATGCATAGTACTTCTTGATTTCTCTAAACATTTCCATGTCCAGTATCTTATTTGAACTTTGAATCTGCCCTCTACTTCATTTCTCTAGCCACTATATTAATTCAAAGCCTTTTCTTCCTCATTTCTGTGGTAGTGGTTGCCTTCTTACTCTGTCTTCCTTCTAAGTTCAGTTTGACTGGCTTCAAAATATCTCCAGAACCTCCGGGAGGAATTGTTACCTCATGGCCTGGGGACTCAAAGTCTCCTGCTAAATTCACATTTGCTGAACTCCTCACGTCCATTATGACTGGTTGAAAATATGACCTTTGCCTTATTTCTACGTTTCAACTCTCACATGAATGCATCTTATTGATGCAGAACTCTGGTAACAAAGGAGTTTGGGAAATGTGGTTCCCAGGCTTTCAATCCCCATGACCAAGGGGAAGGCAGAAAAGCATGTTGAGAATAAACTTTGGGAGGCTGAGACAGGAGGATTGGGAGTTCAAAGCCAGTCTCAGCAACCAAAAGGCACTAAGCAACTCAATGAGAACCGGTCTCTAAATAAAATAAAAAATAGGGCTGGGGATGTGGCTTATGGTAAGTGCCCTTAAGTTCAATCCCTGGTACCAAAATATAAAATAAAGTGAATCAAAGCCCCACTTCCTCCAGCACACCCTCTGAACATCCAGAGCCTTTCTTCCCTGGCACACTCTGCTTGGTCTCGCTGAGTATCTGGCTCTCTCCTGGGATGGAAGATCACCATGTTCTTTTCTCTTCCTGGAAAACCTTTTTTTCCCCTGCAATTGTCCCAGCTTCCTTTAACTATTCCTTTAGGCATGAGTTTACATACACCCTCTTCTTGTGAAAGCACCCTGACCACCGTGTCTGCATCTTGCTCTTGCTTCTAGAGACTCATGGCATCCTACACTCACCTCTTTGTCTGAACTCTCCGCAGGTTACAGCATCCAGAAGTTAGGGATTATATATCAGGCCTGGAATCTAGTGGGCCTGAAATATAATGTATTTTTTATACATTGCTCCAGTCTTCCACAGAAAAGATCAAGATATTCGGCAAATATTTACCAGGCACTTACCGTAAACCGAATGCAATGATGACTGTGTTTGTATTTGTATACAAGTAGACTATCTCTAGTCTTAAGAAGTTTATGGGACGTGAGGGGATACAAACAAGTAACTCCAAACCAAACAAAGAGGAAAGCGAGAAGTTTGTGGGGTGATTAGAGGATGTGATCCAAATGAGCAAGAGGAGAAGATAAGAGCAACTATGCTGCCAAATTTTCTTCTATTTAAAATAAATGGTCGTGATACCCTCTGGCATTGATTACCTCTTCTCTTCCAACTAATGAGTAGAAGCCAGGTTTCTACCCTAGCCTGTTTCAACACAATCCTCCCCTCCTTCTACCACCAAGAGCAGGATGTTACCAAAGACTTCAAACTTCCCTCTGTCTCCTTACAAAGGGAAGTGCCTCCACAAACTTCTTCTACCCCAGCCATGAACAAGGCCACTGAAGCACAGGACACAGTTCCCCTAGGAAGGCCAACCCTTCAGGTCCCCCCTGCCTCCCTGAGCCTGAGGGCCTCTGGGTTTCTGGCCCTGTCAAGGGTAATCAGGGCCTCCTGGACAAATGAAGTCTGCAGTCCATCAAATGTGCAGACAGATGTGGTTGGCAGCGAGTGGGGCCATGGCTTAGAAACTACTGGAGTCTCATTATAGAGACACATGATCCTTGTGTGCTTTGCCTAAGAGAAAGCCAGACCCTCCCCATGTTTTTTTTTTTTTCTTTTCCCTTATGCTTCAAATTGGTCTGCAGCCCTGGGATTGCTCATTAGGAGAGAAATGTGAAAGTACATAAAATCTGATCTTAGATGCAGAATTGTGTATTTACACTTGACGTTTAAAACCCTAAGGTTTTGGTCTCAGAGCCCTGGGCTGGGATCAGGAGACATTATTCAGGCCCTCTGTGCACATAAGCATGTTTTAGCTCATTTCCCTGCTCTATAAAGTGAAAAAAAGTTTGTTTCTTCACCTTTCTTTTTTGTCAAAGATCTCTCTGGAAATCTAATAAAAGCAACAGATCCTCAGCAAATACGTACAATTCATGTCTCAGCCACACTCAAACTTTGTTTTTATTTTTCACTATCTATGATGCAGTCAGTGGGAGCATTTTCCTCCTAGATACAAACTCCAACAGCTTTTTGGCCTTTTCATACCATTATACTGAGGGCCACATTAGGTTAAAACACAGGTTTAATTCAGAACTCAGAAAATCCAATTTTATTTCGAGTGACTTTTCCCTCTTCCTCAGTTTTGGGCTGCTTGTGCAGAAGGTTCAAAATGGGAGGGAAGAGAGTGAGGTGCTAGAAGAATTCTTGCTGGAGCTGTCCCCATGCACACGCTCTGATTGGGTCAGGTGTGTGCCGTGATCCTTGTGTGCTTTGCCTAAGAGAAAGCCAGACCCTAGTCTCAAACCTTGTTTGTTTCTTCAGTGGCACTTTTCTCATGGGTCTCTCCACAGAGCTTGGGAGCCTCTTACTGGGCACCAGCAGACAGTATAATGCCAGTGATGGGCACCAGATGTATTTTCTTTGACTGGCTGCTGCTGAACTTCTTCCTCAGTTCTGGGTTTCAAATTCTGGCTCCCAAGTCTTCTAGATCTCTGGCAAAAAAAAAAAAAAAACCTCTTCAGTGTATTTCAGAACAACTCCAAACAGCTAACTCCAGGGAACACTCCGATATCTCTGTTCCTCCAAAGTATGGGGTACAGGCTGATCTTAGAGAAGTCCTTCTTTCCTGCTGCCACAGATAGACGGAGCTTTCTCAAGTACACTAGATTTTCCTCCCAAACTTACAGGATTCTTAAACTCTTTCCAATGGTCCCATGGGAGCCTCCTGGATCTTAAATGCAAAGAAATTAGCATTCCCCTGTCCACCCTGACATCCCTCATGGGTGCAGATAGAATATCTCAGTCGGTGATTCTCTCTTCACAAATCCCTTATTTTCTCTTCATTCCTATATCTTCTTATGCCTTTAATCTGCTGTAGAGTTAAAGAGTTCTGGAACCTGTTCACTGAATTTCTTTTGATATCTTTTATCTGAAAGTAGGAGATTACAAAGTGCATGAGAGATAGATATCATACTGGCATTTCAATAAATATGGAAGTAAGAAGAGTCTCAACATTCCAAATAATACCTACAAACCTTTTTTTTTTTTACATACAACTTCAGGGGTTTAAGTCAATGAATATAAGCCAAGGCAAGAGTGCTTGTGTTAGATTCATGGATTCTGTTTTTCAAGTTCCTGTTACATTACTAAATCCTATGTCAGTTGGATATCAAATAATGCCAACAGAAATACAGAGATGAATATTATAACCTCTTTTAAAATATGTAAACCACTTATTAGAATGCTAAGTGATAAAATAGATCAGGGAGGTATGGGGGAACATCTGTTTTCATTAAGGGGACTTAGGAGAGGTCTCAGAAGATATAATCTTTGAAAGGAGACCCGAGGTAGGCAAAGTCCGGGTGGAGGTGGCCGAGGGCATCCCAGGCAGCAAGAACACACACGGGCAGAGGGTATGATAATGGCCACATGTAGAAAGCAGGATGAGTGGAGGCTCTTGATGAAATATGCGGCTGGGGAGGTTAGGCAGGAGGGTGGAGACTCGATTGCCTTGCTCAGGAGTTTCTTTGACCTTCTTCCAAGTTCTCCATGCTGCTTGTTAGGATTGAACCCAGACCAGTGGTATAGACAGGAGACTGTTTTGGAGCTTCTCGAGTAGTTTAAGCATGAGAGTAGGACAGCTTGATGAAGGTCCTGCAGGAACAATAAGGGAAAAGTGGAGATGGTAAAACTTGAGTGTAGCTGGGGATAAGGGAGAAGAAAAATCTAGTATTAAAAATCTAGATTAAGATGTTTGGCTTAGGGAAAAGAGTAGCTATTTCCATAGAGAAAGCAAAAATATAGGAAAAGGAGCCAATTAAGGAAGAAAAGGTTAACAGTTGGGGAAAAGACGGATTCAGTTGGGGGCGTATTGAATTTGGGGTGGTCCCATCCAGAGCACCAGCACCTGTGGCTAGAGAGAGGATGAGTGGATTTACAAGGCTCCAGTCACTGCCGGCCTTCGGCTCTCTGTTCTGCGGTGTTCAGGATCACAGAGGCTGGCATAGTAGAGATACATTTTTAAAGCAAGAGTTAGACATTTGTAACTTCAGGGGAAGAAAAGACATTATTCCTCTATTTCACCTTTATTCTCAGAGGGTGGGGGACTGAAATTCACAACCAATTTGAAAGTTGATTCAAAGGCCAGTTCTTCCTGATGGTGGGTTCGAGCTGTTGCCGAGTGGAGGTTGGAAATGCCTGTATTCAATCCTGGGTTGGATCAGGCAGCTCGATGTATTAGTCAACAGAGCATTGGGCTGAATGGTCAGACCTGGATTGGATTCACAGGGTGAGGGGAGCACAGCTGAGACGCCCATCACAGGGAATCCCAGAGCCTGCACGGGCTGCTGCAACAGGAATTAAATCAAGGTGTTAAGAGGTGAGCAGAAATGAAGCACCTTCTTTACTCCTAAGGCAGGTCTCAGTGCCACCTTACCAATCTAGTCTCAGTCCTTGTTTATTTCTTCAGTGGCACCTATTAAGCTTTTTGCTTATACATGTTTACTTGTGACTGCTCAAAATTTGAAGGAAGCCACTTTTTATCATTTCTGCTCCTTTATCCCTGGTATCCACAACAGCGTCTGGAATGGAGTTGACACTTGTACTTGGGGTGAATGAAGTGGAATGCAAGGTGAGATCAGGTAAGTGGTCCTGGAATGAGATGATAAACCAGGTGAAGGAGACTACCACCTCCTCTCCTTATTAGGGCTCATGATGTTCAGGATGGGATCACGTGCCAGCATGAGGACCCTCCCAGGCCAGTCACTGTGGTTCTTGTGCCTGATGAGTCTTTTCTAATCATGGTCTTCATTTACTAGACTTTCATTTGTTTCCTTTCTACCTCGTCTACTCCTGCTGAAATCTAATGCACAGCATCCCTGCATGCTCCTGTCAGTTGTCTGTCCTCTCTGTATCACTAAGACCAGTTGCAGGGACCCCCACCTCTGGAGTCAGCCCTTTGCCCTATAGATAGCTCTGAAGACTGTTTTGTTTCAATGTTGGTGAAAAGTTGATGTTTATCAATTTTTACCACTTACATACAGCACAGTACTTAAGATGTTCTGTTTCGACTTATTTTTATGTACACAAACATGAGGATAAGATAAATGTCTGTATATGACTCTTTAAACAAAGCTTCAAGATATATTATTTGGTTACTGTTCACTTGTTGGAGCTGTTGACATGCTCAGTTTTTTTTCAGTCTTTGAAAGGGTCTGTGACCCAGTCACTGTATGATGAAATCCAAGTAGTGTATCAACTTCAGGGTACAGAGGACAAGCTGAGGTCAGGGCCAGGAAAGAGTTGGATGAATCGCAAATACTATGTGGGTAACCAAGGAGGTGAAATCAAGGCCAATTGCCAAGGGTCAGTGGTTGCAGGTCACCTTGTCGTCAAGAGCCATTGCATCACAGTTGAAGGACGAAGCTCAGGGCACTTAGGGAAGTCGATTTTCCATCTTGGCATTCAGTGACCCTAAGAGTTATAACAGACAGGAGTGAACTGAGGAATGTTAATTGTGAGGCACTTTACTCAAAAAACCAGACCTGAGTATCTGACACACTCCCCCTGCCCAAGCTCTTGAATCGCACATATAACCACTGACTCAGCCTCTCTCCTGGGAGGTCTCCAACCTGACATGGCCATGGCCAAGGTCACAAGCATGAGCTGAGGGAGACACTGGCATATTAGTGGTGGGTCTGAGCTCTCTTCTTATTAACTTGCTTGGAGCTTCTGGTTCTGCCAATGTTTGATTTTTATAGTAACTTTTCCATTTTTTGATGGAGTGTTATCAGCCTACCTAAGCTTATGACCTGGTGGGCCGGATGGGACTTAATTCAGAATAGGCAGCTGTAGGCACAGAGTCACTTGGTATTAACGTTTCAACTTTAGCAGGGCCCAGGAACACAAGAAGTATTATTTTTCAAACCAATGTCAAAGAAGCAAAATCTCTGAATAAACTTGTCTAGAAATTGCTAATTAAAAGTGACTCTGATCAGCCAAAGATGATGAATAAGGAATATCATACCAAATTTGCACTTTGGTGGTAGGAGGTTTGAATGACTTTAAATGATGATAGGGCAAAAAGAAGAAATATCCTGTATCTCCACTGTTTCTACCTTTTCTAGCAAAGAAAACAATTTTCAAAATATTTAAAAGTGTTAAATATAAAATCAAGTGGAAAAGCAGTAAGATGAACTAAAGTATAAACTAAAACTAACTCATTTCTATTTTATAGGCTCAGAAAGGCACATCTTAAGATAATTAAAATTAAGCTTGATGTAGAAATACTTTTACTAATCATAGAAATGGATAATAATAGGAGTATAAGTTGAGAATATACCTCAGCTTTTGAAAAAAGAAAGACTGAGTTTTGTAAACTATAGACCAAGGAGTATAATATCTATTCCCAATAAATTCTAGAAAAAAGAAACTATTAAATTTAATACTTTACTCTATGAACTCTTTTAAAAATAAAAGTTCTAAATTAGTAAAGTAAATAAAAAGGTATACAATTGTCCACTGAAGATGAAGGGGCACTACTTAAAAATCCCAGGGGCTTGTGCTGTAATTGACCCCCTGCCTGGCATTTGCCACAAATTCCACATGCAGCTTTTACTAATAGTCATGTCATAGGGCCTGCCAGGCACATGAACCAAGTAATAGGGATGATGCATGGGGGCCTAGGCAAGCATCAATTTCCTTTTCTTCTCTGGGCCTGATAAAAACTGTCAGAATTTCACATCACCTGGTATGTAAGCCAGAGTAGTTCCCCAGTATACGGGAGACTCTTCATCTAGAACCCAAAGAAGACCATCACATATCTTACTTCACTCCTTTGTAGTAGAAGATGTTAGTGGCAACAACATCTTTTTTATATTCAAGGGGAAATTCTAGAACACCTTTGATCATTAGTTCTTTATTTTTTAATTTTTTGCTTTGAAAGCCTCTGAATGTTCTAAAGACTATATATCTTATCAAGGCCACCAGTGCAGGGTGCTGGCAAACTTGCTCATCTGACTCAATCAACAGGAGTTCACTGATGCAATAGGTTATCCTGATGGTCTGCAGAATGTCCAGCTAGGCCAGATTGCTTCAAACTACACTATAGATAAAGCAGAAAAGTTAGGATAGTCCCGGGAATATGAATGTATGCTCTTCTCCTTTTCATGTGGCTGACATAGGAGAGCCACTGCTGGTCTCACCAGCACATTTTCTACCACTTTGGTAAGTGATGTGCCCTCAGTGTCTTCCTGTGGAACATAATTTTCTCTAAGGTTTCCCCATCATATACATTCAATGCCATTCAGAGATTTCATTTCCCTAAGCTTTTTAATATATTCGTCTATAGACAGTAATCTCTGTGTTTCAGCTTTGCTGAGCATGAGTTAAAACTTCTTTCATGCTTCTATAAGCTATTATAGTAGCAGGTTCATACTACTTCCTGAGATTCTTGGTAAGGTGTAAATCCTTCATCTTTGGAGATTATTCCCAAATCAGTGAATAATTCCTTATTTAATCTTCTGATTGTGACAGAAGCCAGTTTCCTCATGTGCCCTGGCCAGTACCTACTAATGAGGGATATAATCTTTTTTTCCGTGTTTCCAGATGGAGTGCACTAGAACTAAATCTAGCCATAGGCTTAGTTATAAAGAGGAAAAGAGAGGAACTGCTGGTTTACAAAACCTCTGCATTGTCTAACAGCATGTTTTCTTTGTCAGAAATAAAGGTGCTAATTTTTGATAACTGAGAGAGGGGTATATCTATAAACTCATAAGATTCATAGGGTTTGGGAGACCAAAATTCTCAGAGTAATCCACACAAAATGCTCTTCTACATGTTATTCAAGATTATAAATATCAGATGGAATCATAAATACAATAGGAAAAAAACAAGGGGTGTCTGGGATAATTACAACAAACTCTGTAGTTTTCTTTACATATTGTGGATATAAAGGTTGATTAAAAGGGAGATATTGGTAAAAGAAGCAAGAAAATAGATCAGGCTAATAGCAAAAAGGACTCTGGTCTGGAATCAAAACATTCTCCTTGCTCCCAGTGCCACCCTTCCTTGAACTTCTTGGCACTGGGTTCTGCCTATTGTCTATAGCCTACTTCTTCCTGCTTTACTTAGCAGCATTTCAGGGTGCTGACTCTTAGGTTAATTGCAAGATCGCTGCAGTTCTAATACCTGTTGGGTAACCCTGTCTAGAGGTTTTTATATTAGTGTGATAAATGTACAGATAAACCTATGCTGTTGTCACTACTGCTGGTAAAGAGTGAATGCAGAAGAGTTCTCACACCTGAAGTGGCAGATCTGGTCCCATCACCACTTCTGACTTACTAGGCATTCTCATGGAAGTTACCTAACCTATTATCCTAGTAGTTGCCTCATCAGTTGAATAGAAATAATAGAATCCTCACACACTTGGTGTAAGCAACTTTAGAACAAGAAAAATAACATTCTATGACATATAGAGTCTATGTGTCAGACATAACACACTGATTAGTGTGCCTTTATGCAGACAGATTTACAAATGACCCTTTTAGGAACCACAAGTTTATATAGTACATGTTGGGGTTTGGCTTAGTTGGATCCTTAGTTGGATCTTCAGTTGGATCCTTCTAGGTTACATAATGAGAAAGAGGGAGTGGTTCCTGGAAGCTTGAAAGAAAGACTGTATGGAAAAGAGGAACACAGCCAGCCTGAGGCCCTTTCACAAGGAAGAAGTTAGGGGAGTGAGTATCTGGAACATCACTTTTCTTCCTTCTTTTTCTCCTGACTGGTCCCTCAGCGTCCAGACTCAACCAGATGCCAAGGGGCAGGAGAGCCCACTGAAGTGGTTCATAAATGTAGCCTCTTTGGCAGAAAGCACAGTGGGAAGGCTTAAGAGCAGATCTAAAAGGAAGTTGTATACTTGCAACTTGCACAGGAGAAAATGGTGACCATTAGAATTAACATAAGTGAAAATCTGGTTGGTAATAGTAAG
The DNA here is from genome assembly GCF_001458135.2 of Marmota marmota marmota. Taxonomy (NCBI): domain Eukaryota; kingdom Metazoa; phylum Chordata; class Mammalia; order Rodentia; family Sciuridae; genus Marmota; species Marmota marmota. The sequence continues at coordinate 10,427,304 of NW_026000082.1, read as the reverse complement.
GCTGACTGTTTAATAGATGAAAAGAGGAATGTAAGACATCTCTGATAATTTGTTCAGTATATTCTAAGAATTGGCATCATGTTAAATAGAAACTTCCACTAGGTCAAGATTCTTTCAACAGCTTTTTTATTCTAGCTACTGAAATTTCTCCTTCTCATTGATAGACTAAAGGGCTTATTCAGGGCCTGTCTGTCTATAAAACCCATAGTCTCCCCTCTATAACACAAAACCTCACAAAAATGTAATACAAACAAATCTGGCTCTAGAAAAATCACATGGAACATTGGGTGGCTTCCCTTCTTAGGTTGTTTAAGGGTATGTGAAATTGGGAAGGCCGGGGAGATGACTTAAATATATGTGGGAAACAATGTTGATGAGAAAGAAATTCTGCTCTTGTCTTGGCTCTGTAAAGAAAAGCACAGCTCCCTTCCCAGAAAATCCAAACAGCCTGACTTCTGCCTAATAGCGCCTGGATTCTTGTGGTCAGGTGCTTGCTTCCCTAGGTCATATGAAGCTGAGCCACATGAACTCACCAACACCCTACTCTCTTCTCTACTGACAATTTTCACTTTCATTCACTTTACTAAATTTCCTCTTCTGTTACAGGTTACCAGCCACACAAGCAGAGTCAACACAGTGGGATAGCCAAGGGCAAAATGAAAAGGTTGATTTTTGTTGAGTATTATTTATGTCAGGAAATATGCTGGGCCCTTTTTATACTAAACAAACACTCAGCCATTACTTGGTACAACCATTGCGTTCAAGCTTTAAGCTCTGTTAGCTTCATTTTACATAAAATGTAACTCAGAGGTTTAAGTGATTTGCTTAGAGTAACACACAGGGCTAAAGGATGTCTGGGTCGAGTTTTAACCAAGTTTGCCTAGAAAGTTCAGACCACGTTGCTGGAAAATAAAACTCCAGAGAAACATGAGCAGCAGGAGATGAGTAAGGAAGGGGAGAAGGAAAGTCAATGAAACTCTGGATTCTGAGCTGCCATCACTTGGTAATGAGCTGATAGCTGGTCTGGCTGGGCATCTTTAGAGAGGCTGGGTGAAACTGCTGTGCTTCCAGGCTGTCTGTCTGAAGGGAAGTCTTTGTTGACAATTTCTTACAGGTCACAGATGGCCCCCTGCAGTGGTAATTCCCCAGTGCTTCTAGGTTGTTCAACTGAGGAAATTGTTCTGATGGAGTTTCACTCCTCAGCTGTGAAACAAAAGCCTCAGTGCAGAAGCTAGAAGTTGGTGATACAGGCTGAAGAGAGGCACAGGTAGGGCAAGCCTTCAATGGCCTCTGATCCTCTGCTCTGCAAGCCCCTCTGTGTGCGGACCAGCGTTCACTATCAGGGCCATGAGATGAACCCTCTCCAGGGCTGCATGGGTTAGAAAGCAAGAGAGGGCCGATCCTGGCTAGGGTGCAATCTGAACCCCTATAATTAGGGCACACACATCTGTTTTCCCTCCTTATCTTTGACCCATTCCCAGAATGTTTCACCTGAAATCTGCATTGTAAGAAAGAGTTAGTTTACCTTTTTAACCTAAAACACTGTAATGTGTTTTAGGTTATAAAAGGTAAAAAGGCACTTTGAAAGGCTTAATGTTTTCCTTTGAATGATTTCAAAATTATAAAAGGTGATTATTATTCTCTCATGGCAGAAACACTAGGGAGAGTTTGGAAAGGCCACTAAGGGAGAGTTTGGAATTTTATGTAAAATGTAAGGGAGAAAGTAAAACCTTCTCATATTAACAATACTTAAAAGTAAACACAATAGTAGTATTTATTTGTGTGTGTGTGTGTACCTAAGAAATAAGACAGTATATAAATGTTAAGCAAAAAAAAAGGAATTAAATTGCATAAAAACAAAAACAATATGTTGGCTACCCTTTATATTCTTTTAAATATTTTTGTTGTGGTAAAATGTATATAACATAAAATGTGCTGATTTAACTATTTTTAAGAGTACCCTTGAGTGACATTTTACTCTTATTGGTCTTCATTGACACAAGCAGGAATCCACAGGCACCTCTCTTGGAGATTCTATGCCCATTATAACTGTAAAAGCCCCACTTCAGCAACACAGCCTGATAAGGGTAAATCATGGGGGCTCAGGGGGGCAGAACCAGCATCTTGCTGAGATGCACTGCAACATTAAAAAATGTGGGAAGATCACTGGAGCATCTGCTGTGCTTCTGTGTGGTCCCCAAAGAATAAGCAAAGGATCTCTCTTGCATAATCCACAGCCCAGAGGTCTAGAAATCTCTAACTGAATGCCCACCATGGTAGGGAATGTCATCCCTACATCAGCTTATCTGCCCAAGTGGTGAATCCCACAGCATCCCCAGGAGACACTGCTTCATCTCTGTGATGAGTCCAGGTCTTCAGGTAATTAGGGTCAGGCTCCTTCCCATATGAAAGCACCCCGAGTCTGTCAAACACAAGCTGAGTAGGAGGGAAATCCAGGATGGGCAATGGAGGTGTCAACTGTCTTTTAGACCCAGGGACTGCTTGCAGTGGTGAGGCTGGAGCTCCATCCACCAACCCCCCTACCCACCTGAACTAAATCTTGTGAGAATTGCTGAGGTGGAGTAGAAATAGTGATGACTGGTGGAAGGGGTAAACTACATCAGACTTCTCTTGTCCACTGCCTCCTGTCCTCTTGACCTTCCTTTAAAACTGAGCCTCTGATGAATGGGTCACAATCATCTCCTGGCCATTTATGGAAAGAAGGACTTACAATTGTAAACATGTATCTTTTGCAGCTCATAAGCATCTCTCAAGGATCTGGGAGCCATTCTCAAGAATGTTACCATCAAAGGAGTAAGACCTCAGTCTCCAAGACTCCATTACAGGACAGGATCCTAACTTTGATAATTACCAACCAACAAACACAGCTGGCCATGTCTCATTTAATAATAATTAATAAATTAATTTATTAAAATAGCTACTAGTTTGCAATATTTACTTCTCTGAAAGTAAAAATTCCCTTAGTTACTTACTTTTAGTAGGCTTTAAAAATCAGTGATTCTGAAGATCATGCAGCTGGATTTTTAGTCTCCTATTAGCTATCCTGTGGATAACACTGTGATTTATGGGCTACAGTAATTATGGTTGCCTACATTACTTTTCAGGAACTGAAAGCCCTTTTAATTGAAATCACTGACTCTTCACTTGGGCTCATGCAGGTGTCTAATGGGTGACTTGCTGACATCAGAGGACCAATACCTATACCCTCAGGCATGCTAATGTTGCCATTTTCTGTACTTGCATCCTAAAAATTGATTATGCATTTGTAGACCACTGTTACTCCATCTCCAATCACATTTCTTAAGTCACTCTGCTTCTCTACCCCATAATATTCCCAAACCATAACTTTAGGTAGGTCAATTTGAAACTTTTGTCCCCCCTCCACACTGGGCCACCATGTAAATAAACTCTTTCTGTCTTGCAAAACTCATTGGTTCAGTGATTGCCATGCTTTGTAGTGGCCAAAATGGGTTTTGCCTGGCTATCCCATTCTCTTCAACCATCACGAGGCATTAGCTTCACATGGGTAGAAGCTCTCAACATAGGCTTCTTCCTTCCTTCCCCAGATCTTCTCAGACACCTCCAAGTGGGAGGTCTATGGGTATTCACTGAATACTCAAGCTCGTGCTGACCTGGATACAGAGGGAGGTACCACCATGGGAAACCTTTTACCCATGGGGAATAGAGACTGTGCATGTATTCGCTCTCCTCTTCCATCTTTTGAGTGGATAAATCTGAGGCACATTCTATACAGCTCCTCAGAGGTGCCAGTGGGATTGAGTCCCTGTCACTCAGTGATGGAAAACAGGATAATGCATCCTTGCAATTCCCTGCCTGTCCTGTCTTACTTTCCATCCACCTCTTCTCTTTCCCAGAATAACTTCACCCAATAAACTGCATGCTAGCAAGCCCTTATCTTAGGCTATGCTTTCTAGGAGGACAGGCTAAGATAAGCAGCATGTATCCAACTCTACATAATTATCATAAGCCTTTCTCCCTATCGTTATAAAGTATATAAACATTTTTAACGGTTGTAACATAAGGCAGGCACTAGAGCCACACTGCCTGTCAAACTACGGCCAGTTAAGTAATGTTGAACAAGCCATTCAGCTTTTTGATGTTAGTGTTCTTATCTATAAAATAGTGATAATAGTAATAAGCCTCATAGTGTTATTGAGAGGATTATTATGTTAACTCAGATTAAGTGCTTTGAACTCTGCCTGGCACAGAATTGCTAACACTTACATTGTGTTCTCTCTATAATAATAATGAATTGGCTAATTATAATTTTCCCACCATTTCCACCATTTTTCTACTGTTGAAAAATGCATGGCATGAACCATACCAGGTCTGCTGATAGTCATGTTCACGGTGGGAACAAGTGATCTCACTGTAAATCATGCCTGCATTTCAGATGTTCTCAGGAGAGATTCCTAGCTGTGGAATTTCTGGGTCCTAATACCACCTACTTTCGCCTACACCAGCACTTAGCCAGCTTCATTGCAACGGCCTAATCATTGTTATAGCCTGATGTTGCCTGTGATCATTGCCTCCTCCCCAAATGAAAGTCCTTGGATTTTAAAAATAAATGATTCTGAAGATTTCACAGATGAATTATGTATTTTTAGTATCCTACTAGCTATCCTGTGGATAACACCTATGATTTATGGATTATGATGATTATAGTTACCTATGTTACTTTTCAGGAATCTGAAAGCCCTTTTAGTTGAAACCACTGACTATTCACTTGAGTCCAGGCAGGTGTCCAATGGGTGACTTGACATCAGAGGACCAACACCTATACCTTCAGATCATGCTAATGTTGCAATTTTCTTTACATGCATCCTAAAGATTGATGATGCATACGTAGACCACTGATTACTCCACCTCAAATCACCTTCCCTAAGTCACTCTGCTTCTCTACCCCTTAATATTCCAATCCATATCTTTAGGTGGGTGAATTTGAAACTCTTCTCTCCCCTGCACACTGGGTCACCTTGTAGATAAAGTGTTTCTTTCTTGCAAAACTCATTGGACCAGTGAGTAGGAGTGGATTGGGGTGGGAGCCAGGGCTTTTGGTTTTCATTGTCTCCATAGCACTTCACAGCACGTCAGCGTCTTCCATGTGCTGGTCCCAAAGTCAAATGACTGAACTAAGGTATTAATATATATTTCTAAAATGTTTACCAGAACAGGTGACATATCCTTGATATATTTTTAGAGAGCTTATGTAGTATAATAAAAACCCAAAGAAATTAATCAGGACATGGCGGAAATTCAGTTAGAAGCTTGCACAAGACAGACATAGGATCCGAGTTCACAAATGCTGACACTCAGAATGTATTACTATAATATAAACTTACCCATCCACCCCATGAAAAAAGGAAACATGTTTCATATTCCAACTGTGTCAATAACCAAGGGGCAGAAATGGAGCTCATAAGAAAACAAACATTTGGCCTTCATAATTAAAGTCAATATTAGACAAAGACCCCCAAAAGGCAAAATGATCACCTGCCTCCTCTTAGCTCATGGCTTGACGATCCTGCCCTACATGCTGTGGGAGAAACTGCTGCTTTGCCAGGGCTCACCTGGTTAGAATTTTTCATGGACCGTAACTTTGGGGAAAAAAAAAAAAACCAGTCAAGCAAAACTGTGCAAATTAATTTGGATTTATGTTCCTGAGTGCCTATTCCAAACAGTTGTTTGCAAAGGAGTCTGAAGGAAAATCGAAACATTAAATGTCATGAGCAGAAAAATAATTGACCACTTTGGAAGCAATAAAATTAGTACCTTCTGGGAAATTAAACTCAGAATTACAAAAGGATGCAAAGTGTAAACAGAACGGATGGAAACAGACACAATATAAACAGCTATTAATTTGGAAGTAGTGGAATTCTGCAATATCTTCAACAAGCATCTGTGTACATGTTGTTGGGGTGTGTGTTAAAGACATGGGGGTGGGGATGCCCTCTTTTCAACTGGGATGTTTACTTCCAATATAATGCACGCTCTAGCCAAGTACAATGGGAACACACATGCTGGAGCAATTGTTTTGCTTATTCAAGAGAGATGTAGCCTTTTATTTTGTTTGTTTATTGTATGTGTGTGTATGTTTCCAGATACAGTGTGGACACAAAATGAGTCTCCCTGCTCTTTGAGATATAAATATATTTAGTCCAAAATCCTATCTCACAAAATGAGAAGCTCACTGTCCTTCCAAGCTCCTTGGACGTCCTGAGTAGCAGGGTTCTGGGGAGGTTTATATTCTTCCTGGTTCCAGAGGCTACAGTTCCTTATTCTCATGAATGAGACCATTTCACCATCACCTGGCTGTCACACAGGTTGACCTTTACCCATATTGCATCATCTCCACACTGGAAACCACCCATATTTCACTCCCCCAAATGCCACTGGCACTAACTGTGTAGCACCAGTCTTTTCCTAAATGATTGGAGGATGGAGGGCTCTCCTACTGTCCCACTGTATTACTAAACACAACATCAATCTGAGTACAGTCAAGTGTCACTTAATCATGGGGATATGTTTGGATAAATATACCTGTGTATTAACACAGCCTAGAGGGCACAGTCTATCACACACCTGGGCTCAGTGGTATAAGGTATACCGCATAGCCCATTGTTCCAAAGGCCATGAAGAACAAAAACATGAGATTAAACCAAGCACAAGAGAAAATGTTGCAATCAAAATGTGGAGTGAGCATGAGATGTGTGGGGCTTCCGTAGGCGTAATGTGGCACACTGTTTTACGGTAAAATTTTTTTTTTGGTAAGTAACAGTACACTGTAAAATAATAATAAAAATATAGCATAGTAAATACATAAACCAGTAGCATACCTGTTAATTACCCTTATCAATCATCATGTATTATCTATAATTGAATGTGCTATAGTTTTATGACTGGCACTGCAGTAGACTTGCCTACACCGGCACCACTACGAACATGTGAGTCATGCCTCATGTTATAACACAAAGACAGCTGCACCATGAGTGGGCAATAGAAAATTTTCAGCTCTGTTGGAATCTTACAGGACCACCATCATATATGCGTTTATTGACCAAATAGTCACTATGCGGCACATTGCCATACTTAAGGATTCTTCTTAACTCTTTTACCCAACTTGCCACTGAGGATTTATGAATAATTTATTTTTTACCTGCTTCTTCCTGTGAATTGATTTTTCACTGTCTCTTGCCGCAAATTCCCAATTCTTATAGGTAAATTTCTCTGGAATAGAATTTTTATTTTTGTCCCCTATTCTAGTTTGTTTTTCACTCATCATTCCAGTTTCTTTAAAAAAATGGAGAAGGGACCAGGCTTGGTGGTGCACACTGGTAATCCCAGCTTCTCGGGAGGCTGAGACAGGAGGAACTGCAGCCTCAGCAACTTAGTGATGCCATGTCTCAAAACTAAAATAAGTAAATAAATAAATAAAAATAAATACAAATTTTAAAAAGTGCTAGGGATATGGTTTAGTGGTTAAATATTCCTGGGTTCAGTCTCTGGTAACAGAAGAAGGAGAAGGAGAAGGAGAAGGAGAAGGAGAGGAGAAGGAGAAGGAGAAGGAGAAGGAGAAGGAGAGGAGAAGAAGAAGGAGGAGGAGGAGGAGGAGGAGGAGGAGGAGGAGGAGAAGAAGAAGAAGAAGAAGAAGAAGAAGAAGAAGNAAGAAGAGAGAGAAGAAGAAGAAGAAGAAGAAGAAGAAGAAGAAGAAGAAGAAGAAGAAGAAGAAGAAGAAGAAGAAGAAGGGGTTGTCACTTGCTTCAGATAATAGGACAAAGAACAGGTATATGTGGATCAGAAAAAAAAAAAAAAACTGTTTCAAACCCTAGACCTATTCCATCTGAGTTGTATGACTGTTGACAAAGTAGTAAGTAATATCTGAACCTCTGTATCAGGACCAACTATTTCACAAAGCTGCTAGAGGATTTGATTAAATGATATTTGGGGGGCATCCACAGACAGGGATAAAAGAGGAAGAGTTTATAAAAGGTTGAAACAACCTGAACAATATAGGAGAACAATGCTTACATAGCATTAAGTATTATAAATAATCTAGAGATGATTTAAAATACACAAAATGATGTGTATAGGTTACATGCAAACACTACACCATTTTATGCAAGGTCTAACGAGACCTATAGACAAATAGGATTTTTGTTTTGTTTTTGTTTTTGACAGACTCATGCTTTTTAAAATCTAGTTAGTTGTAAATATATTTAAAAGTTAGAATACTTCTCATGAAAATCTAGTTGTATGGCATTGAAGGTCAACTGTCTTGGTAAACTTTCTATTGCTAATAACACAATACCACAGACTGGGTAAGTTACATTTTAAAAAAAAAGAGGTTTATCTTAGTTCACAGTTCTGTCAAAGTAAAAGGGTCAAGAGATGAGCTTCTTCTTCTTCTTTTTCTTTAAGTTTTTATTTTTGTAGTTTAGATAGATAAAATAGCTTTATTTATAGATAAAATAGCTTTATTTTATTTATTCATCTTCATGTGGTGCTGAGGATCAAACCCAGGGCCTCACATGTACTAGGCATGCATTCTACCACTGAGCTATAACCCCAGCCCGTGAGATGAGCTTTTTGCTGTCAGAGTCCAAAGGCATCATATGGCAAGAGACAGGGAGTGCACACAACAGAGAATGTGTGGAAGAGATGTTCAGGGGCATACCAGGCTCATTTATAGCAAACTATTTTTTTTTTTTAGTATTAATCCAGTCCCAAGAGAACCAGAACTCTTGCAGAACAACACTAACTCTTGCACGAGTCCCCATGACCTAATAATCTTTTGAAGATTCTACTTCCTGACACTGCTGCATTAAGGAATTAAACTCCAGTATATGCTTTGGCGAGGACAACCCATATTCAAGTCACAGCAAGATCTGAAACATTGCTCCTGCTTTCCTCCCAGCAATGATTGACTGAGGCTCTAATAATGACCCACCCATTGAACTGCATTGGCTTTACACATTTCTGCTAATTGCTGGTCTCCAGCAACTTTTAAAGTTTCAGCTCCTACCCTGGGTGATTCCAGGGACCTTGCTGCAGAAGGTAAAAATCAAAACACTTTGTTTAATGTGGATGCAGGCAGTCATGACAATATCATGTGCAAACCACGAATACTGGTATTCTCCTGGAACTTGTGAAGTACATGGTTTCTGGAATAATATGAAGGTAGGAGGTAAAGGGTGATCAAGAGTAGGGATGGGAGGGAGACTAAAAATTTAGGTCAGGGTGAAACCCAGCATTCCTGCAAGAGACCCCCTCAGACCTGGCTGACCTATTCAGTGCAGGTTTAACAGCAGCAAGGGCTCCAGTTTCCAGTTGCTAGGAGTCTCTGTGTTCCTTCTTGCCCTGTTTCCTCTTATCTTATCAAAACAGGATTTCAGCAGCTAGAGAATGCAGGTAGGTAGGGGCCCCTCTGCTGGCTGATTCCTTCCATATGTGGGTTATTTCATTTTCCAAAGGGCCCTAGGGTTTGGGAAAACTACTTGTCCAGTGTAATCACCTATGAGCTAGTATAAACTCAAGGTTTGCTGCAATTTATTAGTCAGTGACATGCCAGAAGGAAAAAAAAAATTAAAGAAACTAAGAAAACAGCCATTCAAGATTCTAATCCGAGATTCATTTGAATGTGCTTGGGGTTTTAAAATATAAGAATAGCAAACCCATTTCTAACAGTGTCCATGAAACATCTTGCACAGAGTGATATTTTAAAGTTGATATGGTGTAGATGAGCCACTTAACTAACATAATCCCAGAATGGGTTCAATTAGCAAACCCCCAATCTTTGGGAATCTGGGGTTTGAAGTGCTCTTGTGAGAAATTCAAGTGCTGGCTCTGTATTAGTTTTACTCTGTAAACTTCAGATTTTCCAAAACATCTTTTGGCAGTACAAAGTTGGTATGCCCTAGGGCAGATGGATGGCCTTCCAGTAGTCTGATTAGCCATCACATTAGCATTGGGTAGCTTCTTAAATATCTCTAGCCCTCTTTACAAAGAGGGTAAAGTATAAGTCCAGAGCAGATTCTCCTTCATTCAGCAAGACACTGAACTCTTATTTATTGCGACTCTTGACATGGTAGAAAAGGAAACCTTGCCTTCATAGAGCTTAAAGACTGGCCTAGGAGACAGATTCATAACAAATAAATATAAGACAATTTTACAAAATTTGAATGTCTTATATTTAACTAATCAATGTAAGACAAGGACTAGGATCAGTACAGACAACCCTCCATGTCCAAGTGAGATTGGTTCCAAGGCCCCCGTGGATACCAAAGTCCAAAGATGCCAAGACAGTATTTGCATGTAACCTACACACAGTCTCCTGTATACAGTGGGTTCTCTGTATCTAGGTCTTCTACATCCATGGATTCAATCACCTTTGGATTGAAAAACTGCATTTAGTTGAATTTGAGGATGCAGAACCAGCAGATACAGAGGGGTGTGTTTAATCAAGGACTTTTTTCTTGTTATATTCCCTAACAATATAGTAAAACAATATAGGAAAACAATGCTTACATAGAATTAAGTATTATAAGTAATCTAGAGATGATTTAAAATACACAAAATGATGGGTATAGGTTATATGCAAAACTATACCATTTTATGCAAGGGACTTGAGCATCTCCAGATTTTGGTATCCATGGAGGTCCTGGAATAAATACCTCATGGATATCAGAATACTTAAAATTGTCTCTTCTGTTACACTTTAAATCATCTCTAGATTACTTATATATATTTAAGAAAATGCCTATCCATCATTTCATTTGAGTGGATACAGCACAGTACTTGGCAATTGGTAAATTCAAGTTTTATCTTTGGAATTTTTTACAATACTCATATACACACATACACACACTCATAAATTTTAACCATCAGGTGGCTGAATTCAAGGATGCAAAACCCATGAATACAGAAAGTTGGCTGTGCTAAATAGAACTGTATCATAGATGCATTTAATCTGGACTGGTGCAAAGCCCACAAAGAAGTGGCAATGAAGCAGAGCTCATAAGAATGAATAGGCACTAAGTAGGCAGAGCAAGTCAGGTTAGAGTTGGGTGAATGACCCACTCAGAGTGAAGAGTTAAGACATCTGGATGATGGGCATTGGTAGAAGAAATGCTCTGATTGGTGCTCTGTATTTTCTTCCCCTCTCTTAATATCCCTTCAAACTAGTTTAGAATATTGATGGTCCTTCTTGTAATTATCTTTAAACATTTCTGTGCAGTGTACCATCCTAGGCATTGCAAATGCTTAATCAATTTTATTCTAAAGTGCAATCACTGTCACAGTATAATTGCAAAAATTTCTGCTTTATTACTCTTATTTGCTTCTTTTCTGGCATAAATGTTCATTAATAGAAAATCTTACAAAAGGTTTTGCAAATTTTCCAAATCCATATCAAAGAAGGAAAGGAGGAATTCCCTGACTAATTGGACTTTAAATCAATTTTTTCCCCTTTAAATTGTCAGAGACTTTAGTGACCATTGAAATGGTATACAGAATGCTCTCACTCAGCTCTTCCTGCTCATGTTGCTACATGGGCTGAAAGCCACTGGAAAATATCAACAACCTATGATCAGAAGCATCTGGAAATCTTGGCCCCATTGTATATCATTGGACCATGCATTGGTGAGAATGCTAACAGGATTAAGCAAATGTTTCGGCTAAATTAGCTCTAGTCAAGTTTATATTGCTTTAGGGAAAAGTGGGTGGTGTGGCAGTGAGGAAGATGCAGATGACATGGGGAGAGGTGGGTGTGGTGGGGTCCAGGTGTCTGGGGGCTTCCAGAGGGACCACTCAGCTTAGACCTCTGTGCTCAGAATGAAGGCACCCCCGGACCCATGCTGGTGAGTAACATTTCCCATTTTGGAGATGAGGGAACACCCTCTGCATTGGGAACTGAAGCCGGTGGAGCTAGAGCCTGACTTGGCTGCGGGCAGGGAGCTGGTGGCCCATCACACCTGCTGCCACTACTCTACTAGAGGAGTTAAACTCTAACACACATGGCTGAGGAAGGACCAAGTCACACATCACAGGACACAATTGGGTCCACCTCATTTTCTGTCCTCCACAAACAGCCACACACCAGCTCCTTGTAGCTGTGGCTCCTGCCTGAGCCTTAGGTCTGGTACCCAGAGACCCAGTGCAAGAGTAGGGTAGGAGTCAGGCCTCTGCATACTGCTGCCTTTGTATCTTGATAGAGGAAATTATCATCTTGATATTATCTGTGTAGGTTAAGTATGATTTAAGGAGACATGTATAGATGCTAAGATGATGGGGGTGGGTGGGGAATTGTAGTCTCTGTGTTTCGGGAGAGGATTGGCATGTGCCTGAGTGACTGAATGGGGAAGATCCATTTTCTGTGTGGGTGGTATCATCCAACAATTGGAGATCAAGATGTAAGGAAGGGGCAGGAAAGAGTGAAGTCTCTGGCAGAATGGGAAGCTCTTCTCCTACCCTTGGACATTAGAACTCTAGGTTCTTCAGCCTTTAGATTCTGGGACTTGCACCTGTGGCTCCTGGGGATCTCAGATCTTCAGTCTTGGACTGAGAGTTCCACCCTTGGCTTCTTTGGTTCTCAGGCCTTCTATGTGGATTGAACCAGGCTTCTCCGGTTCTTCAGATTTCAGTAGCTTCCATAATCACGGGAGTTGAATCTCCTAATATGTGTTCTCTCATCTATCCATCCTTCCATCTGTCTCCTATTGGTTCTGTTTCTCTGAAGAACACTGACAACATGTGATTCAAAATTATTTTCTTAGACTTCTAGCAGGACATAATTGTAATGATCTGAACTTTTGTCTTTCAGCTGATCCTTAATATGAAGGGGAGCTCCCTAGTGTTACAGACTGTTCAAGGAAGAGGATTAGTGTTGTTCACCCAGTGTTGACTATCTTCTAATAATTTGACCAGAAAATGAGTCTAATGGAGTCTTTGAGTGGCAGGAACCCCAGTAGTTCCATGGGAACACTTCAGGTGATTTTGCCATTGGGAATGGGTTGTACTGGCAACTGGTTTATGGTAAACTATGAAGAGACATAGCACACTGCTCAGAAGATATTTACATGGCATGCGGGTCTTCTGCAGGGAAGTTTTATAAGGAAAAATTGTACTTGAGAATAGTGTGTGGGAAAGAAGATTTTTTTTTTCTTTTCTGCTACCTCCATTTCCTATTTCCTTCTGGTATTTGCCTTATAGGAGTTTTAACATCTGGCTCCCCCCTTTTTTTTTAATCTTCTTGGGCTTCCAGGTGCCATCCCCTGAGAAGTGATGTTTCATCTCCGACTAGAAGTGCCAGATAGAGTAAAACATACTCTAGGCACCTAGCTGGTCAGCCAGGCTGTGGGGAGGAATCCTGGCACTACTAGAGTGTGACTCCTTGGCCTCAGGTGGGTCCCAGGGCTATTGGTCAAGCTGAGGAGATCAAGATGCTATAAGTCCAGGAAGTGGATGGTGTCAAAGAATCCAAGACCAAGGTTCATACAATTTATATCCAATACAACAAATCTGCTCTGACCGGACAGCAAAGAACATTCATAAATTCTTTGAGTTATGTATTTGCTTTGGTTGCGAAAATTTTTTTTTAAATACCTCCTCTGTCTCAAACTACTAAAGGATCTCTTAGATCTAGAGCTGCCCTATATACATAAGGTATAGTCCTTTTGGCTCTAAAACCTATCATATAGGGCCTGAGTCCTACTTGGTAATCGGATTTGTGGCAGAATGAAGTGGGTGACAACATGGGTCCTTACCACAGGATTGCTCAGCCCTATTAGTACTGGACTCCATCTCCCCTGTCTTCATATATTGAATACTTCCCATCTCTCAGTCATTTAAGAAGATAAGAGAACAGTAAATCTGAATGAACTTGGTACTTTGCGAGATGTCCAGAGTCAGAGGAATAAAAGAAGCCATGGCTTTGGCAAAACAGACCCGAATCAGCTTCCTAAGGAAATGGGCAACACATATGAAGAAATAGGCTTTATACCATCTTTGAAAATGAAACACAACTAAAAATATCTAAGCACCAGCTTCATGTGCCTAGCTGTAAGGGAAAATGCCAGGTCAAAGTGGTAGATAGCCTGGGCTGAATGGATACCACCGGAGTGGTGCTTCCAGTTTACTGTGACCGCACAAGGCACCACTGGCGATCGTCTAAGGCTGTCTTCTTCACCAGACCTACGCTTCTCCAGCGAGGCCACATAATGGGGTGGTGAGACCACGTAGGAAAGTACAAATTCCTAGGCTTTTAATAGCTTGCCTGAGCAACTATCAGGAATTCTGCCGTGAAAGTAAAGAGGCCTTTAGAATTTGTTCCAGGCTCAAGATCAGCTTTCTTCTCACTAAATGTTCTTGGGTAATTTACTTAAAACTCTTGAGATCTCAGTTTCATGATTTGGCCAATGAAAAGTCAAATTCTTGTTTTACATCTGTAAAAAGGGGGACAGAGGAATAGATGACTTCAATATTGTTTGGACTGAGGGGACTTGTCTCAGTCTGGGTTCCTTAGAAGCAGAGCCAGAGAGAGAATTCTTGTGAAAAGAACTTCGTGAGGAACTGCCCAAAGGAGAAAACTGTAAGGGAGTGTGGGAAGCAGGTTAGGGCAGAAGTCCAGCAGAGATGTGATGCCTATTGAAGTTCAATCTCAGACTCATTCTAGGAAGAACACTGGGATATGAATGGCATAACAGATTTGGCCCACCTCGGAGCAAGGCAATTGTGTTTTTATCTTATTGTATCCCTTATTGGTGATAGGCTGCTGTTTTAGTGTTTTCTGTGGCTATAACAAAATACCTGAGGCTGAGTATTTCTTTATTTAGTTCATAGTTTAGCAGAATGGCAGAGCAAGGTCAACTTCATTGTTGAGCCTATAATGAGAGCCCCATTGGCTGGGGCAGAACATGTTTAAAAAAATGGAAGGGGAACTGGCCACATGCAGAATGTATCACATGAAAAGAAAGGAAATCAAAGAGCAGGGAATGACTAGTCTTGCTCTTTTTAGAACAACTTACTCTGAGACACCAGCATTCATTGCTTCTGAAGATGATGCCCCTGATGACCTAATTACCTCCCACTAAATTCCACCTTTTAAAGGTTCTACCATTTCTCACATCACTGGACTGGCACCAAGCTTCCAGCACATGAACACTCAAGGGACCACATTCAAGCCAAGTCTTCATAGTAGCCGTTGCCATAAGGAAGGTGAGTATAACCCCCCAGGCATTTCTGGAAGAGATGACAGTTCTCTGGAGAAGGGGGCTGTTACAGACCCTCGGCAGCGAACACTCACGGCAGTTAAAAGGTGTTTGTACCAGTAAGGAGATCTGAGTAAGGCACCATTGTCACGCACTGCAGTCAACCACTCAGCTCTACTTGCTTCTCATACCAAGTTCATTCAATCCAGGAGCAATGACTCTAGGACTCTAGCTGATGGTAAGTTCTAGAGAAAATTATAAGAAGAATATTTGTGAGATGAACAAGAGCCCCACCTCTTTGGCTAGTACAAAAGCCATAATAAATATTAATTTATTAATATTTATTAATAAATTAATTAATAAATTTATTAATCTCTCCTCTTCCACCCATTTTAGATTCTCCTTCTCCTGGGCTAAGTGCTTGTGCTAGTCTATGTGGGTGTCACTGACGAGTGACCTGCCTCTCTGAAGAGCTCTGGACCCTGGTTACTATACCCTTATCAGGCAATGGTTGCTATACGTGGCCAAGTACAGTGATAGTGATAATAGCAGTACCAAAAGATGCTACAGTGTATTATCCTTCATAGTTATCCCTCTCTGCCTTTATCATGAAGCAGTAGTTCTATATCTTCATGTTGAGCAGGACCAACAGTAGTATCTTCTAGTATGGTAACTCATTTCTTTTCCTGTTGCTCTCCGGACACAAGGAACCCAAAGTGACCTGCAGCAGCCATAGTGCTTAAATAAATAAGAGTCTCACTGCATTTCCTGGTAGAAACATTCGGTATGGGAAATTTCTTCTGGATTTACAAAGCCTGAAGCTGCAGAAAGTCACAAATTCCTGAGTAGGTCATTAAAAATGGTGTAGAGATGAAGAGCTCTACTTCTCTGTTCATGTTCCTAGACCTATGCATTTACTAATAAGAACCCACTATTATATTGTGGTTGTTGGTTCAAAGTTAAGGCTTCGTTGAGAAGGACAGTACCTCCTGCTTACAGGTATCATCTTGAGCTGGCATTTTAACTGCATCTTTAAGATCAAAGGGTAGATTCTAGGCTAACAGCTTCTGGGTTGTATATTATATTGTGTATTCAGTGAGTTCAATGCACAAGTGAATTTAGCTTTTACTTCTGGCACCAGTTCAGGTTTCCTAAGTGCATCAGTCTTGTACCAGTGATTTATTGAGGTTGTATTTTCAGGAGGAATCTGTAAGGAGGTGAGGGAATTGGTTAGGGCAGGAAAAGAAAAGACGTATTTTCACTGAAGTCTATTTCACCCTGTTTCATCATGACCTTGTGAATGGCACCACAGAATTGTCCCACCCTTGTCCCACTGAGGCAAGGGATCCATGCTTTTGTATTCTGATATCAAACAGCCCTTGGTCTTGGGCCACGACGGGGGGCAGAATTGAAAGATGATGTGGCTTCTAAAAGCTGAGGGCTAATGTCTGGAGAAGTGTGCATCTGAGCCATTAGCAGTTCATACTTAAATCAGCTGGATAATGGATGTGCTGGCCCAAGAAAGAAGATTTGGGTGAGCCCTAGCATTTGACTCCACCATATCTTGTAACATGTAGGGTTTGAGATTACCTGAAGAGGACTGTCAGTCGCTAAGCTTGAAGTTTCCCTATCCCAACTTCCAAATCCAGCAAATCTAAGCAGCTGCCAGACTGGGCTACCACTGCTCCTTCACCGCACTGTCACTCCATCTCATCAGCATATTTGTTAAATCCTGACTGTGACAGATGTTTATAATATGCTTTGGGGATATGGAAATAAATAATCTTATATGCACTGTATTCCCAGTATTTTATAGACAGCATTAACTAAGATTTTACATAGCAACTGAAGTCTCACAGCCTACCATGTAACAAAACCATTTATCAGGGTAGGGCATTAAATCTCTTATAGCCACCAGATGTTTCCATATCCCTGCAGATGATGTCTGCCTCTATCAGCTTTCGGATCGCTGGCTATTCTGGATGGTATGACTTCCTTGCTGGGTTTTTCCATTGATGAAGTCAGCTAAAGTGGTCATGATAACAGCTTCCATTTGGGGACACTTTAAACATGAAAAGCGTTTAAAATTACAGCCCCAGATTTCAACATCGGAACTAACCTAGAATGAAGTTTCTTAAAGTATGATGCCCTTCAAACACCTGGGGATCTTGCTGTTTGGAGGCTCTTCTCCAAATTCATTGGAATTTGTACAGCTCAGGAATCTACATTTTTATTCATTCTTGGAAATTATGTAGAGTATAGTGTAAGAATCAATGTCTGGAAAGTAAATGATTTACAACTCCTGTTTATGATAAATGAGGAATGGATTTTGGGCTCCTTAAATCACATTGTTAATAAATAGTCAGATCAGAACTTGTGCCCTGACACCTTTGACATTTTGGGTCAGATAATTTTTTGTCACAGCAGGTTGTCCTGTGCATTGACTATTTAGCAGCATCCCTGGCCTCTACTTACTAGAGTCAGTAATTTTTCTCCAATTTGTGACAACCAAATAGATCTCTAGTATTGTCAAAGTTCCCTTGAGGAGCAAAATCACCATGCACACATGCACCATGGTTGAAAAACACTTGCACTAGGGTATGGTATTCCATAAGCAGTAATTATACATGGGTTTCTTTTTTTTTAATTTTATTTTTTATTTTTTTTGACATATCATATTTCATACATTAGATTCAAGTGTGTTATGAACTCCCATTTTTACCCCAAATACAGATTGCGAAATCACATCGGTTATACATCCACGTTTTTACATATTGCCATACTAGTGACTGTTGTATTCTGCTACCTTTCCTATCCTCTACTATCCCCCCTCCCCTCCCCTCCTATCTTCTCTCTCTACCCCATCTACTGTAATTCATTTCTCTCCTTGTTTTTTTTCCCATTCCCCTCACAACCTCTTATATGTAATTTTGTATAACAATGAGGGTCTCCTTCCATTTCCGTGCAATTTCCCTTTTCTCTCCCTTTCCCTCCCACCTCATGTCTCTGTTTAATGTTAATCTTTTCCTCCTGCTCTTCCTCCCTGCTCTGTTCTTAGTTGCTCTCCTTATATCAAAGAAGACATTTGGCATTTGTTTTTTAGGGATTGGCTAGCTTCACTTAGCATAATCTGCTCTAATGCCATCCATTTCCCTGCAAATTCCATGATTTTGTCATTTTTTAGTGCTGCTTAATACTCCATTGTATATAAATGCCACATTTTTTTT
>NW_026000082.1:10364436-10407803 GCF_001458135.2 Marmota marmota marmota | reverse complement strand
TTCTGGCTTCTACTTGCTCCACTCTGTTAGTGATACTCTCATTTGAGTTTTTAATTTGGTTTATAGTTTCCTCCATTTCTAGAATTATTGTTTGATTTTTTTATAATCTCTATCTCCTGATAAAGATGCTTATTTGCTTCTTATATCTGTTTATGTAATTCATTTTTAATGTGTTCTTTCACTGTTTGAATTTGCTGTCTCATATCCTCTTTAAGATTCCATTCCATCTGTCTAAGGTATTCCTTGAGTTCTTTATTTGACTATTTTTCTGATGCCTCTAGGTCCTCCTGAATATTTAGGCTGTCCTGCATTGTTTGTACTCCTTTTCTTCCTTGCTTTTTCATGCTGCTTATGTTACTTCTTGTTCTGTTTGACTGCTGAGTTACTGTTTACTCCTATAAATGTATTTGATGCTTGGGAGAAAAGGTATTAGAAGGGAAGGGAAGAAGTCACTAAAGAGAATAAGAGTAAGCAGGTAGAATTCAAGGAAGGGGGAATAAGGAAATTGAAAAGAAATGAAAAGACTAAAAAATAGAAAAGAAAAATATTTAAAAAAATAATCAAAAAAAAAAAATTAAAATTAAAAAAATAATTAAAAAATATTTAAAAAAATTTAAAAATAAAAATAATAAAAAAATGAAAATGGAAAAAAACCCAAATAATAATAAAAAAATTTAATAAATGCAGTCTTAGAGTTTGATTAACTTCTCTTCCAGTAGGTGGAGCTGTGCCCACCTGGCCAAGCTTCTCCTCTCAATATGCGGGAACCAATCACTGTGCAGCAGCTCCTCCTCCCAGACTGGGCGGGTCTCCAATCCTGAGTGCCTAGGGCCTTGTCTTGTGTCTAGTCACTTCCCCACTTTTCCTCCAGCCAGGCCCCGCTCACCGGTGATGCTTACCACAATACTGGCTACATGCCAGGTCTGCTGCTCCCGAGAGCCCTATTTTCTTGAACGACTGGGCACACTCTCCCCGTTTGCCATTCCCTCAGACCCTAAGTTTGTGGAGCTTGGGGCTGAGAACCCTCAGCGAATTTTGCTTGCCCTCCGGTAGCCACGCCTCCGGTAGCTGGTGCAAGAGACCTCAGTTTTCAGCACTGGTGGGAGCAGTAGCCAGGGGTTCCGCACTGTAGGTCCCGCGCCACTCCTGATTCCCTCGGTCTGACTATCGTGCTCACGGGAGAGCTGGGAGGGGCCCTTATGGGAGAGCTGGGAGGGGCCCTTGAGGTTTTCCTGCTGTGTGGAGAGGGAAGGCTAGGGGGTTACACACCTGCCGCCGCCGGTTTCAATGAAGTTATCTCCTCCTCCGCATTCTGGTGACGTCAGTTCTCTGCCATGGTGGTATCCCATGCAAATGGCGACAGTTCGTTCCCTTTGCCAGGTGACCAATGCAACGGGTGGGTCCTGACTGGCTCTCCCAAGCCCCGTCTCAATCCTGTGGCCACTTCCTATGAAGGCTCGGTTGGTATTAACCTCCGCAGGTTCAGAAGGGCCGACCGGTTGTTTCAGCAGGATAGTTTAGTGCTGAGTCACAGCAGTTTGTCTGCGAGACGCAGGCAAACGGGAGCTTGAATTCAGCCGATCTGGGCTCAGTGTGTGTTCTGAGAGGCCCAGACTGTTCGCCCCAGATCCATGTCAGCTCAGCATTGCCTAGTGATCCTGAGCAAACAGCATTTAGACGGTTTATGACTCCCTATGCCCACACAGCTGAAGAGGTCAGAGACTTGATCTCTCCGCTCCCGCCGCCATGTTGGATCTCCTATACATGGGTTTCATGTCAGATGGACTTGCGCTTGAAGACTAGCTTTAGCACTTATTGGTTGTATGATCTTAGGGAATCAACTTAATTTTTTAAAAAAGTCTTTGCAATGACCACATGAAGTGGTTAAGGGGGACAAAGGCACAGCTTTAAGGGGTAAATTGGGCCTCCCACTCAATCTTCATCAGGTTCCTTCTCCTTATTTGCAGGTCACAGCTAATAAGTATATCACTTAAGGAAAAAAAAAGTTTCTCACTATGCAAAGACTGCTTCAAGATTAGTCTTCTCATCTCAACACCCTTTAAACTATATTTTATTGCACTTAGGATCCTCACAAATAGAACTATTGAGTCAATAGGAGTAGAATTCTTATCTCCTGAAAACTAAAATGGAAACAGTAAAGCAGACATTGTTGGCACCCACTGTTCCCCCTCAGAATTTAATGTTTTATTGTGTTCCATCACCTTTCAGTGTTCGTATCTCTGCTAGTCCCAGAAGCCTGTTCTGCTACCATGCGCATGTCAGGCTGGAAGGGCTGAGGAATGACCAAACTGAGAAGCAGTCCTTAGCCAACCATATAGACTGCCCCACTCACTTGCTTCTCAGCTGGGATCATTCTGAGCTGTGTGCACTAGACCATTTCTTCTAAGATTCAGCTCCAGTCACCCATGCAAACAGCTGCTTATTAATATACTCATTGACTATTTTCTCAGTTTTTTAATTCCCCTGCAGGTATTCCTTGCACTTTCTAAATAAACCACTTGAGACAAAATTGAATATTTGAATCGGGAACTGCATCTGGGAGGACCTAAAATAAGCCCCTGAGTCTCAAAATTTAACATTTGTAAAGCATCGTGGCCTTGTGAGTCAAAATCAAACTTCAACAGGAGAAAGGCTATTCAACTATGATGGTCTGAATTACATTCTATTAATGCTACAACAAGTTCGGTTATAAAGAAAGAATTCCAGCAGACAGAAGAGAAGATGTGCTTTGAGTGCTTTGTCTTTCCAGTGCACCTGCCCTCAACTAGTGAGAAGGTGGTAGATGAGGAAAGGTGCTTGAACTTGACACAGTGGCTGGTTCTTTGTTGCTCAGACTCATTGAGCTCAGCAGGATTCTGGAGGCTTTCAACATGAATTGCCATTGCACAGTCGACAAAGGACATGGCAGATGGTCTTCCAAAATCGACATCCAGAGATTCTGTTAAGTCTTTGCCAACTGTTTTACATTGTATCAGCCTAAACAGAAAAGCCTTTTCAACAGATGGATTTCGTCAGATTCTGTAAACACTGTAATTGTTTGGCAGGATTACTGCTTACACTGAAAAAATGCAATTTGAAGGATTCACAGAGACGACACATATCTCCAGATACACGCAGCGACACCTTTTATGCTGTAAGGGAGGCCCGGTCACAGGCCTTCTGTCCAGTGTTCTCCAACTTATCCAATCCAGAATTCAACAAATATCTCCAGCATCTCCAACTGCTGTCTCTGCCATTTTGCAGTTTCATGGGAGCTTGAGAAATGAAATAAAGCACATCCCTTGTCCTTTGATTCCCAGTATATTCACAAAGAAGAAAGACCCTGGAGGGCAGCCAAGTGACACAGTGTTATAATGAAATGAGCCCTTCTAATTAGGTGTGGGCAGAGCAGATATTTTACTTCCCCGACAGATAAGCATCCTGTAGTTTGGGCGGTTTCACAGTCATTGCCCAAGGAAATTTACAAAGATGCTGGTCTAGCTGAAGGCGCTGTGCTCCGCTTGTTCTGGGAATGGTTCAGGGGGCTTGGGAAGACAACGTCTTAACTTACATAATTTCATCAGTCTCCCATTTTCATAGAGTATTTTATTGCTAAAATCAAGGAGAGGAGAAACTGGGAGTAAATCAATCTCAGACCAGCTGCCAGGAGGAGGAAGAAAGGCAAACCTCGGTCCACAGAAAGTTCAAGGCTGAGGGAAAAGTGCTGCGCTGGAAACCTGGGAGCAGTTTGGGAATGTTAATCATTGAAGGCTCACTCTGCCAGGCTCCTGCTTAGGCTGAAGCTTAGATGATTTTAAAGTGAGAATTAAAGCTCAGGGGGCTTTCACAACTTGTTCAAGGTGACTGTAGTCAGACCTGGTTTCAAACTTGGTTTTGCCAAAGTTTCAGGCATTAAATCTATACGGAGACAGGTGGCTTCTGACCAATATTCAAAGGGATCCCTGATGCTTCTAAAAATGTAGGTAGCAAGCACACTAGGAGGAAACTATGAGTTTTCTCTCCCCTTAATACTCAAAATGGAGGTCCGGGAAAGAGCAAGAGGGAAGCAAAGGGAAATGTTGGTTGAAAATAAAGCCGTTTTAAAATATTTATATAACAAAGTTGTCAATTCCGAAAGAGTTCACAACCAAACTTTGTGGCAGAATATGTTTTATGTTCATCCAAAGATACCTAAGTTGTATCACTCCACACAATATTGTTCTAATGTTTTCTGATTATAAAAGTGGTCTGATTCTGGAATTCAAAGTGAAAAAAATAAAGAAGTTAGAAAAGTATAAAAAGTTCAATTCAAAGTGACGTCTAGCAACCTTAAGACATTTTACTGAATTATAACATACTTAGGAAGGAACAAAGATCTTTAGTTACAGCTCGGTGAATTAAAGCAAAATGCAAAATTTGCATAATTATATCTCCCACAGAGTTCGAGAGAGATTATCAAGACCCAGAAATTCCCTTCATACTCTCTTGTATCCTCCTCTCCCGTCTTGTAACCATTATCTTGATTTCTAAACTGTTGTTGAGTTTTGCCCAAGATAGTTCTGTATAAAAAGAATCATACCTATGCTCAACATTGCTTAATAGATTCATGTTCCATGTAGTTATACTTCATGTTCATTGTTATAAAGTATTTCATTTTGAATGGTGGGTTAACAGATTTAGCAAATAAAGATCGAGATTACCAGGTTAAGTTTGGATTTTCAGATAAACAATAATTAGGGTCGTTATGTCCCATACAGCATTTGTGACATGTTTATACTAAAAGAAAAAATGTTTATCTGATATTTAAGTAGACATCTAGTATTTTATCTGGCAAATAAAATTTTATGATATACAAAATGCATTTAAAACTCTATTTTTGGGGTTGTGGATTGTTTCCGGCTTTTGGCTATTGCATATATAATACTAGGATCATTCTTATATATGTCTTTCACTATTGATATTTTAAAGCAAATTAGTTCTCCCTTTTCAGAATGTGAGTGTTTTTAACTAAAATGCTATCAAATGATAGTATCAAAATTTTTGCATGTTCTGAATATTATTGGGTAATATATCCTAATTTGGGCATATGCAACAATTTCCCTTTTGCTGATTATTTAGATACTCCAATTCATGGCTGTAGAGACCTACTCCATAAAATTTAAAGAAAGCTAGAGAAGTAAACATAAACAAAGTGGTTGCAGAATGGACAAAATAAGAGCATTTGATTTGCTTTGGGCTTTATTTTCTTGGGAACATTAACTCAACACATTACTGGAGGTGAAACCTCAAGAAAGCAAGCATGAAAGATAAGAGAAGGGGGGAAAAGTAAGAAAGCCAATAAAAGGTGGGATATTACCTAGCTGGGCACAGCTTCTAGAAAACTTTACAGTAGGCACCAAGACAGGCAGATGAACCCACCGAGTCTGATGAAGGAAGAAGAGCTCCCGTCACTCTCCCACAGCTCTCCCAAGTCCTGTGAGGGGTGAAGTCTCCCACATTTCCAGGTTTGGATAATCCAGTTCTACTTTTAAGACACTGGGGTGACCAGATCTTCTGTGCTCTCAATATAGAACCAGATCTGGGCAATGCGCCTGTTCTGTACCTCCCACAGGAAGGGAGACTGAGGTCTTGCTGAATGTCAGCTCTTGTCTGAGGGGAAGAGGAAGCAACCAACTAAACTGATCCTCCATTTTTTTTTTTTTTTTTTTTGAGATAGCCATCCTACCTGATGCAAGGTGAGATCACATTTTGGTTTTAATGGCATTTCTTTGATGATTTTGAAATGTATCATGTTGGGCACTTGTATGTCTTCTTCTGAGAAATATCTCTTCAGGTCCTTTACCCATGTTTCAAAACAAGGCTATTTGTTTTCTTGCTGAGTTTGGATTATCTTACATATACTAGCCCCTTATAGGATGTATGATTTGCAAATGAATTCTCCCACACTGTGGTTGACCCTATACTCAACTGATTGTTTCCTATGCTACTAGGAGCTTTTTGATGCAATCTCGTTTGTATGCTTTTGCCTCAACCAATGCCATGGAGTTTCCCTTTATGCTTTCTTCCTGTAGTTTCTCAGTTCCAGGTCTTATGATCAAGACTTTCGATCCATTTCAAATTAATTCTTGCATAAGAGGTAAGAGTCCAATTTCATTCTGCATGTGAATAGTCTGTCTTTCCAACACCTTTTATTAAAGACCCTGTCTTTTCTCCATGGTGTGTTCTTGGAACTTGTGTTGAAAATCAATTGACAATAAAAGCAGATTTATTTCTGGTCTGCTCATGCTATTCCATTGGTCACATGTCTTTTTTCATGCCTGTGCCAGGACATTTTGATGACTATAGCTTCGTGATATATTTTAGATCAGTTATTGTCATGCTTCCAGATTTGCTCTTTTTGCTCAATTGCTTTTTTTCTATCTAGGGTCTTTTTGTGGTTTCATATGAAATTTAGGGTTGCTCTTTTCTATATTTGTGAAATAATAATGAGATTTTTAAAGTTTTAACTTTATTTTATTTTATTTATTTATTTATTATTTTTTTTTTTAATGTGATGCTGAGGCTCTAGCATAGTGCCTCACATGTGCTAGGAAAGTGCTCTACCACTGAGCCCCAGCCCCATAATGGAATTTTTATAGAGATTACAGTTAAGTGGTAGATCACTTTGAGTAGAATGGTCATTTTAACAATATTAATTCTGCTAATACATGAAGAGGGGATACTATTCCAATCATCTGTGTCATTTTTAATTAACATAACCAATGTTGTATAATTTTCTGTATAAAATTCTATAATTTTATAGAATTTTACCTCCTTGGTTAAACTTGAACTCTTAAGTATTTTTGTACTATGATAATTAATATTGTTTTCTTAGTTTCTTTTTCACATAGTTGTTGGATGCACAGATATTTATAATTGTTATATCCCCCTAATGAATTGACCCCATTATCATTGTATAATTACTTTTGTCTTCTTATGTTTTGAATATGAAAATATTTTTAACTTTATTTTATTCATTTATTTATTTATTTTTAATTTCGTGCTGATTTTTGAGCTAACATGTATTTTGTCTGATAAAAATGTGGTTACCCTTGCTCTCCTTTGGTTTCCTTTGGTGTACAATATCTTTTCCCATCTCTGTCCTTCTATGAGTATCCTTTAAGGTGAAGTGAGAATCCAGCATGACACATAGCTGGGTCATGTTTTTTTATCCACTAGGTCACTCTGTGCCTTTTAATTGGAGAATTGAACTCACATTCAAAATGATTACTGACAGTGCCAATTTGTTAATTCTCTTCTGGATCTTGTAGGTTCTTGCTCCTTTCTTCCTTCTGCTTTTGTGGTTTCGTGATTTTCTGTAGTGGTAGTCTTTGAATCTTTTATTTGTATATTTTTGTGTGTCTATCATAAGCTTTTGCTTTGTGTTTGTCCTGAGATCTACATAAAACATAAGAGACTATGTTAAGTTGCTGATAACTTAATTTTGATTGTATACACAAACTATGATTTTACTCCCACTCTCCTGTGTTTTATGCTTTTAATATCACAGATTACATCTTTTTTTTTTATAATTTGTAACATGTAGCTCATAGTTGGAGCTATTATTACTTAATAGTTTCATCTTTTAAACTTTATACTTAGGATATGATTTATTACCCCCATCATTACAATAGTAGTGTTCTGAATTTGACAGGTTACTTTCTTTTACCAGTAAATTTTATACTATCACATATTTCACATTACTAATCGGCATCCTGATCCTTCAGCTTCAAGAACTCCTTTTAGCTTTTTTTGGGAGGGGTGTAGCTGGGAAGGCAGGTCTAGTGGTGATAAACTTCTTCAGTTTTTGGTTGTCTAAAAAGTCTGTATCTCCCCTTTATTTCCGAAAGACAGGGTTTCTGGGGACAGTAGTCCTGGTTGGAAGTTTTTATGCCTTTTTCTTTCAAGACTTTGAATTGATCATCCTACTTCCTTCTGGCTGCAATATTTCTGTTGAAGAATCCATTAGCAATCTTATAGGAGTTCCTTTATATGAAGTGAGTTGCTTTTCTCTTGTTGCTATCAAAATTCTCTAACTTTTGACAATTCGATTATGATGTGTCTCACTGTAAGTCTCTGGATTTATCTTATGTGGTGTCTTTTGAACTTCCTGAATCTGGATTTCTATCTCCTTCACCAGGCTTAGAAAGTTTTTTTTAAAATGTTTTCTCTCTTCTCCTTCTGGCATGTTAATTATATGTATATTTTTCATCCTGGTAGTATCCCATAAATCCCTTAATTTATCTCCATTTTTGTTTCCTTTTGCCCTTGAAATTGAATGATATCTGGTGACCTGTCTTAGAGTTCACCAATTTTCTTTCTTTCTTTCTTTCTTTCTTTCTTTCTTTCTTTCTTTCTTTCTTTCTTTCTTTCTTTCTTTTTCTTTCTTTCTTTTTTTTTTTTTTGCCAGATCTAGTCTGTTATTGAGCCTTTCTATTGAGTTTCTTAGTTCAGTTCTATACTCTTCAGCTCTAAAATTTATGTTTGGTGCCTTTTATACTTTCTATTTCTTTGCTAAAATTTTTAGTTTGTTTTTGCATTGCTCTCTTGACCTCAGTGAGCATCACAATGACCATTATTTTGAATTCTCTGTCAGGTAAATTATATATCTCTGTTTCACTAACATTGGTTTCTGGAGATTTATCTTGTACTTTTATTTGGAACACATTTCCTGATCTTCATTTTCTTTGACTCTGTATGATGGTTTCTGTACATTAGACAAGAAAATTGCTTCTCTCAGTCATGTCAACTAGATTTGTACGGGAGAAAGATCTCACCAATTCTTCTGGCCAGAGATTCAAAGATGAATTTCAAATCTTTGTGTTTGTCCCTACTGCTATTTGGGGTCTCTCAGGTTAGGAGGTGCCATTTCCTGTCATCATCAGGAGATAGGTAAGTTCTAATGCAGGCCTCTAGATGTAAGCGGGAAGTTTTCAGTGTTAGATACATGTTACAGATTTTTTTCTGTCCTCATGAAGAAACTAAGGGCAGATGTTTGTCTCCTACTGTCTCTGTACTATGCTGTGAGGAGAATCTGTGGCAAATGCCTGCACTGTCATTCAGATTTCCCTCTGATCTTTGGGAAATAGTGC
Organism: Marmota marmota marmota; assembly: GCF_001458135.2. Taxonomy (NCBI): domain Eukaryota; kingdom Metazoa; phylum Chordata; class Mammalia; order Rodentia; family Sciuridae; genus Marmota; species Marmota marmota. Next base: position 10,398,672 of record NW_026000082.1, on the reverse strand, counting down.
TGGAAGTAGACCTGCAGCTTGTATCCTTCTATTTTCTTCAAGCTAGGGAGACTCAAGAATGCAGAGTCCTCTCAACTCCCTGAGTTATGTGTCTAAAGGGAGAGACTCTGTGGGGAGAGCTAGAGCAGTCATGGCCTTCATTGCATGAACAGACACCTTCCTGGAAGAGTAGGTAAACTTGGATTTATCAGGAGGTTAAGCTGGGAGAGGAGTCGGCTTCGGAAATACCAAGTTCTCATTCAGGCTGCAAGAGGCTTATTGTTTGTCTGACCCTTTAACTCCCTAATGCAAGTTAGAAGCCAGGCTGTCAAGTCACCACTGGAAGAGTGAGCTATAAATCCCTTCCAGGAAAAAGCAGGGAGCTATGCTTTTTAGACACTTCTCTGCACTGTGCCCAGAGATATAGCCCTTGGAAGTGCTGTGGCCCCTTTAAAACCATTCCTTTGTTCTGTGATCTAGGGAGACTCACATAAGCTAAATCTCTCCCACTCTTAGAGTTCATAGGTTTAGATGTAGTTTCTTTGGGTAGGAGCTATAAAAGTTGGGGTGCTCAATGTGTGGACAAACTCCTTCCAGGAGGAATTGGTGGATCTAGGATTATTGCTGGAGTAATTTGACTTCTGCTCCACTGAAGGAGGCCTGCTGTTTGTTGGACTCATTAACTCTGATGCAGACTAATTACAAACTCCACTGTCAGCAGCAGCAATTGGCAAAGTGTGCTGGTAACCTCTGCCAGAGAGAAGCAGGCACCTTCAAATTTAAATCCTAAGAGATAAAGTTCCTGGAAGTACTTGCATGCCAGTGCAAAACTGCCACTTTCTTGGTGGTCTAGAGACTCCTGTATGCCTCATCTCCTTTGTTCCCAGAGTTGAAGAATGAAGAGCCAAACAATGGGGAACCTTGGAGGCTGGGCATTATATGTATGACCCAAAGCCTCCTGTCCTCAGGGAGGAGCTGGGTGCTGGGAATTCCTTCCCAGCTGTATGATATAATACCCAGAGCAGGCCCATGCCTGAGTGTACCTCAGCTTTTTGATACGAATACTTTCTCAGTTGCCTGGTATGTAGGAGTCTCTTGAGTCATTCCTGATGTTCTCTCACAGAGATTTGATCTGTGAATAGATGTTTATTTGGCACATCTGTAGCTAGAGGGACATGATGGTGTCTTCTATTCCTCCGTGCTGTTGATGTCAGGCTTTCTCTTGCTGTATCTATAGCTACCTTTAAGAAATACCATTCGAATATTTTTCAAATTTGTATTGGGCTTTTTAAAAAATTTTTGAATTCAAGAATTCCTTTTGTGTTCTGTATATGAATTCTTCATTGGTTATGTGTTTTGTAAATATTTTCTCCCAGTTTGTCATGCCTATTCACTTGCTTAATGGCATATTTTAATGAGGATTTTTTCTTATTTTGATATAGTCTAATTTGCTTATTTTTTTTATGATTGTTGAAGTCTACCTAAAAAGCACTCCTTTCTGCTTCCTAGCGTAGAGACATCACTTTATGTTTCCTTCTAGATAAATTATAGTTTTAAATTTAGTTGTGTAATCCATTTGAAATTATTTTTTCTGTATGGTGTGAGATAGGGGTTCAATTCATTTTATTATGAATGATGGTCTAATGGTTCCAATATACATTTATTGAAAAGACCATCCTTTTCTGTGGTTAAAATCAAATTGCCATTAAGTGTGGTTCTAGTTTGAATATCTTGTCCTTTCTTTCTTTTTTGCCCATTTCTTATTTCTTATACTAGTTCTGCACTATTTTGATTGTAGCAGATCAATAACCTTAAATCCATTTACCTGTGTTCTCCAATTTCTTTCTCAAGACTGCTTTGGGTATTTTAAGTCCTTTGTAGTTCCATATAAATTTTAGAATAATGTTACTAGTTTCTATTTTTAAAATATGATAAGAATATGATTGAACTTCCATGAAATTTATAGATTAATTTGAGAGGAACTGAGAGTTTAATAATATTGAATCATTCAATTAATGAAAATAGTACATATCTCCATTTGTTTAAGTCTATACAAATTTATTTCATTGGGAGAACTCTACCAGAATGGCAGAGTAAAGATCTTTGAAAATCTCCTCCTTCATAATAGCACTGAGCAATCATCACATCAATTTTTTGAGAATCTCTTAATTTACCCAAAGCTCACAACAACTTAAGGAGTATTTATTTTAAGAAAACCAGGTGAATCTTGCTAAGAACAATGGTGCTTTAACCTGCTTTTTCCCATTTTTTTCCCTCAGATCCATGATGGTCCTGAAAAGTAACAGCTACATAATCATATTAGCCAGGAGATGTAGCAGCTTAGCACTGTAGCGAGAAGACTGGGATTGGTGCTTTCCCCCCCAAATGCCAAATTTCCATCCAATAGTCATTATTTGACCTTTCTGGCAATTTCTTGGAAATCTTCAAATACAGGGCTTCTCTTTTGGTCCTGACTCAGAACTTACTATTTGAAAACAGCATTTTCTCTAGGGTATTTATCAAAAACAATCACCAGCAAAAATATAACATCTGAGTGCCTGAGGTGATGCTGACAGCTAGGCTAAACAAGAAGTTTACCAGCAACTTCAAAGGAAAGATTGGGAAATGACATGGCACAAATGGTTTGGAAAAGCCCCAACATATTCTGAGAACATATGCAGAGCTGTGCACGTGCCCAGAGTTGTGTAGATGCTCGGAAGACCCGAGAAGATCTAAGTTTCTTACCTCTGGCTAGCCTTGAGCTTTGCATAAGTAAGAGCTATGGCCAAGGTAAATTTGAACAATACCTCCCAGAGCATTAAAAACACATTCCAAAGCACACATGACGCTCCTCAGCAGGAGCTGGGAAATGTAACGATGCTATATTACATTCTAAGAAAATCTCTGGTTAATCATTAGCTGACTACTAACAACCAAGCAGAATTTTCAATGATTAAACATTTAAAGTGATTATTCTTTCTTTTAACATGCATAACAAAGACCTGAAAGATGTTTTAAACTATAGAATCATGGACCTAACCTCCAGAGATTCTCAATAAGTACATCTGGCATAGATTCTAGGAATCTGTGTCATATGGACTGATGAAGTTTAACTACCTCTTCAACAGGACAAACTGCAAACTGGTGATGCAGATGGCTCATAGAATATGTAGTTTTAAATGGGTTCACAAATCTTCATTACGAGTTCGCTAATCTAGGGAACATGGGCAAAAGAGCTGATTTATAAGAGGGAGCTGATGAGACAAGCTGATTTAGCCTCTAAATATATTGTTTGAGATGGTCATACAGTTTTTGCAGGCAGGCTGAGAATAAAGTTATGTTTTAAGCCCCAGACACACAGCAATCTGGTAAGAAGTAATGTTTGTAATAGTGTTAGAAATTACCAAAGGGTAATGAATAGTTTCCTGGGATGGACCACTTTATGCTTTTGCTCCTTAAAGGCAATTAAGGGCTCCCCTGAGAAAGTACCTTAGGAAAAATTAAGTGCCTATGTGGGCCTTGGATTTCAGCATTGAGATCCTCTGCATGGTCCATTGCTGGCTCACTATTAAAGCATATCATTCATGGTAATCTAATTTCTAAAATAGTTGAGAGTTGCTGTTTTAATTAACTTTCTTGCTGCTATGACTAAAAGTTCCAACAGAACAAATGTAAAGGAGGAAAAGTTTATTTAAGGGCTCACAGTTTCAGAAGTCTCAATCCATAGAAGGCTGGCTCCATTCTTTGGGGCTTGAATTGAGGCAGAACATCATGGGGGAAGAGTATGGCAGAGGGAAGCAGCTCACATGGTGATCAGAAAGCAGAGAGAAGTCTCCACTCGCAGATACAAACATATACCTCAAAGCCACGCTCCCAATTCCAAGCTCCTCCAGCCACATCTTACCACTTCAGTTACCACTCAGTTAATCCTTATTGGGGGATTAATTCACCGATTGGGTTAAGACTCTCACAGCCCAATCATTTCTCCTCTGAACCTTCTTGCACTGTCTCACACGTGAGTTTTTGGGGGACACCTTACATCCAAACTATAACAATTGCATACCATAATGCCTTTTAATGTAAATGGCCATTCTTTCTTAGATGTTTTGCATGTCAGTAGTCATTGCTCTTCAGTTTCCAATATTTTATTATGAATATATAATAGATGACTTTCAAATATAAACAATTCTTATGATTTTAAAGGTTTTCTTTTATAAATATCTTTATTGTGGACCACAATAGGTGCACAGAAAGAGCATAACACATCTAGTTGTTTCAGGCCAGTTTCCCAAGAAAACAGGTGGAGATTGAGAGTTTCAGGCAGAAATATTGTTGGTTAGTCCTCAGGAGAAATGCCCTTGGGGAAGTAGAAGGAAGCAGTGATAGGCAGAAGGATAAGTCAAAGCAGGTGATGATGCAGTAACACAGAGGCCTCAGCCTGTCCTACAGAAAACTCTGGATCCGGGGTGGCCTTTCAGTGGTCCTAAGTTGAAGTCCTGGTATTTTTGTGTCCATGTCAAACAGTCCTTGACTGAAGTCTGGCAATCCAGTTTAATTCATCAATCCAGTACCATTTGGATGACTGTGCCTCATGTGATACGTTCTGGAAGAAGCTTCTCTAGGTTTTGGTTGTGTTTCCTCTTCTGATGGGGGTCTGGGATAGTTAGTAGCTCCTGCATCTGGTCTCAAGATCACTATCCATCATCCCTCTCCCACGGTAGATTTTCCTTGGTCTTAACAAGTTCTTCTGCTGGCCTTGGAGACTTTCCTAACAATAGGGAAGCAAAGTTGGCCAAGGCCCTACACTTCCGGTCATGATGCCCTTCTCAGACTAGGGTTATTGAACTTGCCCTTTGATTTCAATTTGGCAAGGAAATTACAAGAGGGGTCCAAGGGGTCAGCTGAGTCCCATCCAAGTTTTTCTGCCTCTATTCCTTAATGTTCAGGTCAAGTTTCCTGTTTGGGGTGGTAACTCCTTGCCTTGCTCCTTGACGGCTGGTCTTTAAGCACAACAGTGCTGAAATGGCTAGATGACAGCCATAGATTGAGTCATATGGGAACTCTTGCTATGTCAACTGATTGAAGCATTATCATTTGGTAAACTGAAACCAATAGCCCAGGATTTCAGGGACTGGAAACATAAGTCATCAAAGTCAATCATTGAAAATAATGAAAGTGAGACCATTCTTGCTTTACCTCTTGGTTCTTGGGCCCCTGTATTTTTGATGACATAGCACCATATAAAGGTTGTTGATTTAGATTGTACCCCCAGTCTAAGATGATGGGCATTATCCTCCCATAATGATCATTTTTCAGCTGTGAACTTGGCTATACTTTTAGCAAATTGTTTTATTATTTTATCAATTCTAGAGCTCCATCTATTGAAGTACAGAATAAGATCAGTACATCTCATGGTCATATACTCACTGCTATATGACTTTGCTGTAAAGTGGGTCCCTTGTTCCGTGTAATATGCAAGATTCTCTGCCACTAGATTAATATCCTGGAGGCCTTAGGATAGTAGTACTGGTCAAGGTCCTGATAGCAGGAAATGCAATCCCATACCTGGAATATGTGTTGGTTCCTATCAGAATGAATTGCCAAATGATTGCAGATCTCCAGATACGGTGCCATATTCAGATACTCTGGATTTATTTTGTTTGTTTTGTTTTCAATTTAAATACAACGGTGGCTAGTGCAGCTTTAGTAAATGGCAGCAAATTGTTCAGGACCCATGTATTGCCTTAATTTTTTTCACTACGGCTACTCCGCTCACGTACTTATTGGGGAAGTCTTCCATTCTTCCCTGCCAGCTGCCAGTCTGACTAGGGCAGGAGGAGTCAATCCTTAAAGAGTGGTAAGAGTAGCCACATTCAAGAGGAAAATGGATTCTATCACAGATGAATTTTTATATGTCCATAAAGTTAAAATGTTATGCTATTACACTGTTTAAAGTGAAAAGGTTTTTAAAAGTTACCATAAGACGGTACTATTGGCCAAACACTCATCTGTGGGGAGGTTTAATCTACATGTTTTGATTAGGTGGAATCTACTGCCATAGTCTTGGGGAACTTTCCAGAGAAACCCTATGAGCTTCTCATGTTCGAACTTTATTGGATTAGATGAGGGATCAGAAAACTAAAACTCTTGGGCCAGAACTATCCTGAAGTCCATTTAGTTCAACCTATTAAACTAAGAATGGTTTTCAAACTGTCTTTAAGTGGTTTAAAGAGTTGTAAGGTTAGTGCCAGAGGAAGGTCAGGAGGAGAAGTGATAAAACTTTCTGTGACTGTGTAACATAAAATATATCCTATCTGACCTTTTTACAGAAAAAAGAAAAATCTTGCTGACCTCTGAAGTAAAGTCATGATATTAAGATGGTAAATGAGGAAGAGCTGTCCGAGTACTTTTATGACATGAAGAAAAGATCAACCAAGGAGACCCTTCAGAGATGCATGTCAACTAGAGAGGGGTTTGTCTATTTTAGGGTCACAGAGAAAAATAGCTTTAGATAGTCCTAGACAATATGCAACTCTAAAAATTGGCTGCTTATGTAGTAAATGCATTCAGCTTTTTCTTATCATGACATAAGTCTTCAAATGTAAAAACCCTTCCTGCAAGATGTGAGGCAAAGTCACTAAGGGCTGAAGCTGGGTCCACTTTGTAAGGTTACTCAGGTCTACAGTCACTATGTGCCAGGTTCTACATTAAGTATTTTATACATTCTCTTTTGGCCAGACTCCCTCAGAGGGGAGGGAGGAGGGATCCATTTTATTGACAGGGAACCCCCGAGGCCAGTGGCATTGCCAAAGCCACACAATCAGCAAGTGTCGGGTTTCAAGTTCTGTGAGTTAAGAATCCTTCACCTGAACATCCTTTGTCTAAAAGGGGGAAGCTTAATTCTTTCTTTCTTTTTTTTTTTAAGTTATTCTTTAGTTTGTTCTAGTTAAGTTACACATGACAGTAGAATGCACTTTGACACATTGCACACAAATGGAGCACAACTTCTCATTCCTCTGGCTGTACATGGTGCAGAATCACACCAGTAGTGTAATCATACATGTACGCAGGGTAATTATGTCTGTCTCATTCTACTGTCCTTCCCATCCTCACAGCTCACCCCTCCCCTCACTCCCCTCTGCACAATCCAAAGTTCCTTCATTCTCTCCTATCCCCTCCCAACTATGGATCAGCAGAAAACTTAATTCTTGTGTTTGTTTATTTTATTCATCTGAAAGAAAATTTTTACCCATCTTAAAAAGAAAAAAGAATGCCTTTACTGTGTGCACAGGCATTCATCAGTATTCAAATATTACTCAAAAAAATTTTGTTTTGCTACAAATACTTTTATTAAAGAAGCATGAGTCAGGTCATCTTGTTATTCTTCTAGTAAACTCAGGCCTCCTGCTCCCATTAAATGCCTTGTACTTTATGGCCCTCATCTTCTCCACTTTTCCTGAGAGTTGCACCCTTCATGAGTGTCAAAGTTCTACTCTGACAATGTTTAAAGAATCTTATTTTTGTATCCAAACTGTTCAGTATTGCTGATACTATACAAGCACACACTTAATGAAATCACTAGTGGGTAAGCTAGTTTATAGGTATTTTAACAACATTGTCACTGAAAACCCTTGGTGGGTTGTTATATAGATGTCAATAGATATTTTGTGACATTTGAAGAAACTGATTGGGGTTTTGAATGGGCTGGGAATGCTCCATTGTTTTTCTTATTTAAAATGATGTTTAGATTCCTGCTATCCAAGTGTTTGTTCTCCCAGCGTGTCTTGAGAAGATTAACATTTGATGAAAGTAAATTAAATTAAACATGCCTTTTAGTATTTATCTTACAGCCACAGGAGAGAACAAGATGAGGTAGAAAGACGCCTGCACCTGTGCATAGAAATGCTACAGGGTAGCAACTGTAAATGCAGATGGATACAAGTTGAGCTGATATGACCTCACCTACCTCAAGTGTCATTGTCTCCAATAGGATGGTTTTGGAGAAAGGATATACTTTGTTTGTTTTAAAATTTTGCTAAAGTCAGCTTTGCTCTGACATTCTCTTTAGCCTTGCTCTGACATTCTTGGGAAACTCAGTAACTATTATACAATAGTTAGTTAACCTTCAAGTTCAGATTTTAAACAGTTTTTTCAACTGCATGTAAATTATGCTGTGTGTTAGGTTGTTGGCAATACTGAGATTGAGTGTTCTGGAGCTTCTGGAGGCATTTCCACCAATTGTAGTGGAAGTGTAGCTTTTTCTTCCTTTTTAGAAGTCTTAGTAGTCATGAAGAAAAGCTAAACATTTTCATGTCTTTTCCACTAGGTTTAAGATAATTGTAGTAGTTATAGCCTCCCATGGTTGTGACAAATAAAATTAACCCCATGAGTTTTCAAAATACTTGGGGATGGGATGATACTGTTCCTCTTGGAAGTTCATCACTACTGAGATCATGATTCCATAGTTCATCACTGGAGAAAGGACTGAGACACAAGGGTTGACGCTGACAGAGAGCCCAATGAGGTTCCTCCCCAGCATTCCGTGGTCAAAATACATCAGGAATAACAACATTGTTCATGACTTATTTACATAACTCATGTGTTTCCAGAGGCTGGGTAACTCTGACTTGTGAAAACCAGATTAGTCAAGAGAAAGGGCCTCAGAGTCAGATTATGTAGGTTTAATTCTCAGCAATGTGAGAATCGCCCATGTGCTTATTCAGATGCTCCATTTTCTCATTTGTCAAGTGGGTATGTGCTGTTTGGGCTTGTGGGGACACCATGTAAAGGACCTAACAGTGCTTGGCATAAAGAACATGAATGTCACTGCTATTACATTATTTGCTTCTCCCTAGGCTGTTTCTACTAAGTTAGGGAACTTGTATATTAGGAATATACAAATATTCTCCAACAACTCATACCACAGGGATCTCAAGAAGTTCTGACAAGAGGATGCATTTCTCAAAGAGTATACTTAGAGATCCCTTTCCAGAGTCCTGGAAAATCATAGGTATATGCTCATTGCTTTGGGCATATTTTCAAGGTTCTTTCTCAGTTTCCTTGTTTTGTATTCCTAAGGCTCCATATTTCTAAAAAAAAAAAAACCAACCAATTGTTTGTTATGACTAGACAATACTTTAGCTTTTTCTTCCTTTTTAGAAGTCTTAGTAGTCATGAAGAAAAGCTAAACATTTTCATGTCTTTTCCACTAGGTTTAAGATAAGCCCATCATTGATCAAAACCAACTTAAACTTTTGAAGATGAAGGCATCTGTTTTACATTGTCTTTTATAACTTGCAATATTTGACTGGTATTTCTATTGTGGTATAAGTGTCTGAGGAGAAACGTCCATGGTCTTCTGCTTCCCAGAACTATAAGAACACCAACTGCAATTGCTGTTAGTCCTGGGGGGACAATTTGCATGTGAGCAACTGATTAGTCAGCTGCTTTGTTCATTTTTACATGAACTGTGTGTCTGACGATGCCTTATATCCTATTAGGGGGCCTTCCATTTCCATTTGGGGAGTTTCAAGAATTTGGTATCCTGCAATAATCTGCCTTCTAAGCATGAAAACAGTGGGTAATATTTTCCATCCTTTTCATAGATGAGCCAAAAACGCAAGGTGCAAATGGGATTAGTCCTTTAAGAGTCATTCCATCATACTGCATGCAGATAGTCCCTCTCCTAGCCCCAAGCGGAGAAAGCATTTGAACCATAACAAAAGGAGACTGCTCTTGCAGCACTCAAGTCTCTCCAGCTTTTCAGGCTTAATGGGCTATTTACTATTTCCAGTATCATTTATCATCTTCATAGTCTCTCTCTCTAATTCTGGCTTGTTAGAAGTATTTGTCCAAGACTAGGTTCTGATACACCCTAGTATCTTAGGCTTTCGCAGTTCTAAGAGGACTCTATGCCAATTAATTTTTTTTTTTAAATCTTACAGTTAGACCTAGACTTCACAACTGTGCGGTGCTTTCTCCTATATAAACGTCAAGTCATTCTACCACAGGGATAAACCAGCAGGCTTGGCTTTTTACCTGACTACTTCCTTTATCTCTTCCATGGAGCCTTCTGCCCTTGAGCAAATACTCCAGAAATTTCAACCCAGCATTCCACAGAAGACCTGGATCTGAGCAAGTAGTAGCCAGATGTGATCAGATGAGTATACGAAACACACATTAGGAGTTTAACCACAGGGTTTGCCTTCTGTTTGTTGAAACAAGCAAATGGGTGTTCTTGCTCCATGGCAAGGCAATTCTATGCCTTCCAAAACAGTTGTTGTCATGTTGCCGAATACCTTGACCAGGGGATCCAAATGACCATGAGTCTAGAACTGCCTTCTGCAAGCTTGGTCCTGCCAGACTTGCTAAGTTGATTAATAAACAGATACAGGCCTGACAAGAGTCCCTTTAACACAGAAATGAAAGAGCTAGGAACAAACCTAAGCAGAATGGATTCATGTGAGTATGGCATCTCTTTCTTCATTTCTTTATTTTTACTTTATTAGTAAGTTCATATTGAAAGTGGATTTCTTACAGACAGCCCAGGGTTGGATCTTGTTTTGTGATGCACTTTGACAGTCTGCCTTTTGATTATTGTATTTTAGACCCTTAGTGTTTAAAGTGACTGACAGAGTTGGGTTAGTATCTACCACACTTGCTACTGTTTTCTTTTAGTGGCCTGTGTTTTCGGCTTCATCTTTGTTTTCCACTTTCTGCCTTCTCTGGTTCTAATTGAGCATTCTGTTAATTGTATTGTCTCTCCTCATAAGACATTAATTGCATTCATTTTTTTTATTAGTGGTTATTCTTCAAATTGCAGTGTGCATTTACAACTATTCCTAGTCCTCTTTCGAAGACCACCTTCCCCCTCCTGAGTAGTGCGATTACTTCTTGCTCCTTCCCTCCCATACCTTATGGCATTTCTGTCATCCGCTTCACTTATCCAGAATACAGAATTAGGCATATTGCTGCTACTATGTCAAATACATTTAATCTGTCGACAAAAGATTTTATGTTAATTTATTTCTGACCTAATACTCTATGAAGATCTGAGCTATAAAATCTAGGTTGGTGGGTTTGTTTGGTTTTTGCTTTTCAAGATTTTAAATATTTCACTCTATTCTCTTCTTGCTTACATGATTTCTGAAGAAAAGCCCAATTAATTCTTATTAAATTCCTTTTCTATTAATTCCAATATTTGTCATATCTGAACCTAATTCTGATATTTCCTCTGTCTCTTCAAATTTTATCTTTTAATATGCCTTTTTTAGAAAAGTTTATTTTTATTTATTTACTTATTTACTTATTTATTTTTGTTGTAGGTTGGACGTTATGAATTGGATAAAAGGTAAAGGGACTTTAACATGGGATTTTGTGTCTATCTGGCTAGGGGTCAAACTGTATCTACCAGTTGCTGTGGCTGTATGTGGCAGAGGCTAACCTTTTCTTTGGTGTCCTCCCTTGTGTGTTCTCTGTTATCTTTGGGTTCCCTAGAGGCTCCTTAAATAAAGTCTGGGGTGTGCATTTCTCCCAGTTGTAGCCTCCAGCCAGGGCGACTGATGACCTGGTAGTGAGTTAAGAGGCAACAGGACACATTCTGGAGTTCCTGAGTTCTTAGTCTTTTTTAGTCTCAGTCGGTAGGTGAACCTGTGCCTGGGGGTGGTCTTCATGGTCCTCCTCAGTGTTGGCTTTTCCCTTCCCACTTAGGTGAGATAGGAAAGTCAGAGAAGTCTGCAGTGTTTAGGTTCTGATAAACCCCAGTATCTTGGGCTTTGGTAAAATGTCTTTGGCGTGCAGCCTGGTTGAGAAGGCTAGACTGCTATAGCCCCATGGTTGCTCTTCTCCTGTTGCTGCCAGGTGCAGAAGAGGTGTTTTCTCCTATCTTCTCTGTAAGAACCTGTCAAGGCTCCTAGAGGTAAACCCACAAAAGTGTGGTTCCTCCTTCCCCCAGAAATCTAGGCCTGTAGAGTTTCTGCCTCTCCAACTTGACCACAGTGATCCTTGAACAATTCATCAGTTATAGGGAGATTTTCTACCCCAGCCCTGGGTCCTGTGATGGTTGGTGCTCATGGGCTTCTATTCTTGAAAGTCATTCTGTGTCCCTGCAGATCTGGTTCTCCAGTTTGGGAAGAAATGGTTTGCCATGGGACCTCAATTCTCTGATGGATCTAAGAAGAGCTGTTGATTTTTAGTTTGTCCATCTTTTTTTTTTCCCCTAGATTTAAGGATCGGAGTGAGAACTTCTGAGCTCCTAACATGTTGGACCCAAATCAAGTGTCCCTCACCACCCAAAACTCTTTCCATCTTGGAGAAAATGCAACTTATCCACAAGAGTCAGGATTTGGCATAGGTAGCTCGTTTTAAACACACACACATATACAAAATAAAAAATATTTTAAAAAATTAAAAAAAAACACTTGTCTTTCATGGAGATGGGTTATATTACAAAGCTTCCAGTATAAGAATATCTATTTCTATTCTTGGAATCAGATGGAGTTTGAGTTCAACAAAAACGTTCTGCTCACCTTGAACTTCTGCTTTAGCAGCAGCACCTTCCTTCTCAGGATAAGATGTCCTTCTTGGTTGGGAAAAAAAGAAACATGTTTTCCTCCATATACAAAGGGACTACAAATTCTGACAGTGAGAAAAATCACAGTCCAGTAGCACTGGCCATAATTAGGGCTTTTCAGGGGGATAGGACTATTACATGACATTTGAAAGTAAGAAGTTGCCAAATGCTTTCACTGCATGGCTATTGTCACTGTCTTCTTGATTCAGCACAAGTAAATTTTATTTAATCACCTGTAGAGAAACAGTTCTCATGAGATTCTCTGAGACACAACAGCAGGAGCAGAGAGCTCCTGGGCCAGAGGGACAAAAGAGGAAAGTAGGGGAGTCAGCATTCATGTGACTTGGATCTCAAGTTGAAACTTTTAGTAGCTTCCTATCATTTGAATTGTCTCACCATATTTGGCGTCAGCTGAGGCAATGGATAAGGAAAGAATGTTTTGGAATATTTATTTTGATTAGAAGAATCCCCAAACTATGTGAGGATGTTATGGATATGTTTTCAGATTATAATTTTGTCTTTGTTAGGGCCAGGGAAACTGAAGGGCTAGGATAGATCTTTGAAGTCTCAATACACTTGTCCCTTGACTACTATAGCTGAATAATAGGGAGGTGTTCTTAAGTTGCTTTCCCAAATGAACTCACTTAGAGAAGCCTCACAGGTGTGCAAAAACAGAGGCACTAGTTGCATGTGGGTTCTGGATTATGAAATCATTTCATTCATTTTGCAGTTTGAGATAGTTATTAAATTCCTTATCCTCACATGGGTGCCACGCAAATGGTTATCACGTTGTCTTCATGCCTTTATGAGCTCTAGGCTCCACCCTTCAGTATTTTGTTTTCCTTGCTCTGCTACACCCAAACCAATTCATTTTTGATGTTATAAATTCAAAGACACTTAAATGAATAGATAACAACTTTGAGTATTCTCTGATGCAAAGCAGCAACAGCTAAAAAGCAAGGGGTTCCTGTTCATTCCAGCTCTCACCCTGGTTAATAGACACTGTCAGATGAAATAGATATACTAGATACAAATATCTGCTTTACAGGCATTCAACCCAGGTGATAGTTAACTTGACTGGGCCATGGGGTGCCCAAACATTATTTAGATGAGGTCAACATTTACATGGATTGCCCTCTGTAATGAGCAGGGCCTTATCTCAACAGTTGAGGGCATAAATAGAACAAAAAGGTTGACCCTTCTATGAGTTAGAGGAGACGCCTGTCTGCTTTTCTCCTTCCTTCAGACTCACCTGAAAAGCTGGTTCATCTTTGGTCTGTAGCCTGTTGATTTTGGACTACATCTTATACCATCAACTATTAGTTTTCAGGGCTTTGTAGGCCCCAACTTTCCTGGGACTCCAGTTTGCCAATGCATTCCTTGGGTCTTCTCAGTCTACACAATTGTGTGAATCAATTCCTCATCTTTGTTTGTTTGTATGTATCTATGTATGTATGTATGTATCTGTCTATCTATCTATCTATCTATCTAGCTATCTATCTATCATCTATCTCCTGATGGTTCTGTTTTTTCTGGAGAATCATCATCACTAGTACAATCCCCCAAAGTCATTTCCTTATTTTACAGATTAAACTGAACTTGAGATGAATGGCCATGTCACACTTAGAGTTTCACTGGGAGCCACTTCTGAGCCCATGCTTATCACACCCCTATACCTCAGTGACCACAGGAGGAAGGCTGAGGGAGTGTCACATTGGAACTAGAGGCCAAATTTTGAGCAGAATGCCAGGGAGAAGGGACAAAAAGCTCTACAAGCAGAGCTAATGGCTTGACCCGAGGCACAGGATTTTAGAGTTTATGGCATATTCAGGGCAATGTGCCTTACTTTGAGGCTGGAGCCAACTATAATGAAAATAACGGAGACCCAAGGCTTTAAAAACAGAGATGAAAGAGTTTTACTACCAGAAGGTGAAGACAGCTTTTAGCACTGAGTTTTTAAAATGGATGCCAAATTTCTCCCCACACTCCAGCCTTGTTCCTACATGCCACATTGACTCTTGCTTCCCATCTGACCTGCACCCAGGTAATTTCTACCCTAGCTCCATGACCCAACTGGAAGCTCACTTCTTCTCTAAATGTGTTTCAACCAGAACTTTCTTTTCCCTCAAATTCTTTCACACAGTCAAAAACTAATGCACCAAAACAAAATTCATATACCTTTTTCTTGTGAATAAGGCTTTGATATGCCTGTAGGAAGCACCCTGAGAAATACTCATATCTGGGTATTTAAAAATATGTGGATGGGTTGGGTTGTAGCTCAGTGATAGAACTCTTACCTAGCATGTGCAAGTCCTTGGGTTCAATCCCAAGCTGTCCCCACTCAAAACATATATATATATATATATATATATATATTCATTCTAGATTATTAGAAACTCCAGGAAACTCTCCAGAGGCATAATCAAATAGCAATATTGGAGAGCTTTGCCTATTTAGCTATTGTGACTCTACTCTAAAAGATATGTTAACCCAAATGTTGGTTTTCCAAAATTTGTGTGGATAAGTCCATGTCTCCCCTCCCCCACCCTTACCGGCTAAAGTTTACTTGCTATGACTATAGCCCAGATGTTCCTTACTTGCCAAATAACCACCTCTATGCAATTCATCTGCTTGCCTTAAAACCTTTATATGGGTGATAAGAAAAATGACTCAGATTTCCACGGAGGTCCATAAACTTGTTATAAGTCTTACGACACCTCATGTCATGAGAATCAATTCAGCCTTTCTCAAATGGTTTTACCAGCTGGTTGCGCTAACTCTACGTGGCAGAAATAAATCACTGGCTTGGAAGAGCTCATGGCCACAGGCTATGGAAACTTGAGTCTGTGCAAAGTGGAGAGGCAGAGTCCAAAAGGGAAAGTCAGCATCTTCCTAAGAGCTTTCTGACACCAGCTATCAAGCCTCTTGGAAGGCTCTATAGCCCCTTAAATTACATTCATTTGTCTTAAGAGTTGCCATTCATAAGCTACCATTCCTTAAGCAGATTAGAGGAATGTTTCTAAGACTGCAGACCAGGGTCTGCTGGCCTCAAAATATTTCAATTACCCTGGAAAACCAGCCTGGATAGACTGGATATAAAAACAGCTCAAAGTAGACTCGCTGAATAGCCCTCTCACCAAAGAGGGGACCAGCGAGTAGAGCACTGGAAGTTCCTAAGGGAAACCCGTTAGTCCTTCATATAAGCCGATGACTGGAAGAGCCCAGCTTCAGAGGCTATGCATTTTTGGAAACTTACAAAATGAACAGACCTGAGGCTCCTGAGCTTTCAGGGTCCGAGAGTGTTAAGGTAACCGAGTGGTCAGGGATGGACCAATTGAAAAACATTTGCTCTCAACATCTGCTTTCTATTGATGGAAGCAGCCTGGAGGTGTGGTCATCAGCATGCCTGGTGCCAAGTACTTCTTCAATGTTTGTCGAATGACTTGCTGTTTAGGGGTTGCACTGTGACATCAAGGCTCTTGCTGCACTCAGAAAACCCAGGCTAACCCTCTAGTTGGTTGCTTTACCGCTGCATGATATGTGGATGAAATTTTTTTGTATTTGATTTTTAGTATCTCCATTTGCAAAATCCAGTAAAATTATGTGAGAAACAGACTGCTTGCCACAGAGGGGCTCAAATCCTTTTTCTTTCTCCCTGAGACAGTCCTCAAGTGTACCTTATCCTGCATTTCTCCGCTCAGCTGGCACTTGGCAGTGAACCATTGTTGACTACAAATGGATTTTAGTGACTATGAGCATCATCCTGGCATTTTGTCTGGCTAAGATTTTAGGACAAACAGTTGAGCCCACAAAGCAGTATGGTTTATCACAGTCCAACTTCAGCTTTGCCTGCCCCATATATGGAAATTCTTAACCCAGGGGAACAGAATGCTCCAAAGAAAAGTGCTTGGCTCCGTGCCCAAGCCCTGACCTTGAGTTTGCTTTAAGAAACCCTGATGTAGGAGAGCAGAGATATAATATGCAGATGCATGCAGTTAGAAACAGCTGTCCTATGTAAAGGAGCAGCTCAGCCCTATAGGCCTCAAGTCTCTTTTAAGCTGGGAGCAGACACAAATTTTTTGTGCTCAAATCTTTTATAAAAGAGACAACCTGAAGTTCAGTGCTATTGCAGTGGGTACTGCTACAGTAGTGCATTCAGGGAGTATAGGCTGTCCTGGTAAAGGACCAGTGAGCGCTCCCCAGATGTGGGTCCTTCCAGAATTGGGGAAGGAAATCCTGCAGTCCGGCTTCCACCTCACCTATGGCAAGGAAGTCAGTCCTAGGCAAAGGAGGAAAGAAGGGCTTTGGGCCTGTGCAGTCTCCTGCAGGAGACTGGCCTCTTTGGAATTATAGGAGATACATACAGTGAAGGATCAATTCCCCTAAAGAAGTGGATACATGATCCATTGTAGAAGAAATCAAAGTGAAAAGAAAAGATAACACAGCAGCTTTCCACATCCTAAAGGACTGAGAAGAACAGTTCTTGCAGAAAGAAAGATTCTCCCTCATCCCAAACACTATCTGATTATAAATGTGCTAGCCTACAAAGAGGGACCCAAGAGGAGAAGACCTCCTCCAAAAGACACCTTCCGCAGAGGCCCTCCACACTGCTGTCTTCACTTTTAAAGGCCAGCGATGTTGTCACATGTTGTCCTGGAAATGAAGCAATGGCAGGAAGTGGAGAATATGTTTTCTAATCTCTTTGCTCTGTTCTTCAAAAGTGCTTACTTCATCAAGGAGGAAAAGGGACAGCTGAGAGCACCTGTGATAGCAGTTTTAGGTGGTGGTCAATCATGTACCACTGTGCCTCCCCATTCCTACTTCAAGTTTTTATTTATTTACTTAACTTTATCCAATGTCCTGCCTCCAAAGTTTGTGCTGCAAAGAACTGGGTAATCTCCCAAAGGGTAATTGTGACAAACTCTAATTACATGAATATAAGAAATCTATAGGCATCTCCACTCATGGATAGGATTGTCAGATTTAGCAAATCAAATTGCAGGATGCTTGATGACATTTGAAGTCTAGATAATCAACAAATAATTCTTTACTGTCTCATTAGGGAAATGCTTGAGTGAAAAATTCCTTGTTGTTCATATGAAATTCAAATTTAAACAGGTATCCTACACTTTATCTGGCAGCCCTCATTCTGGGGCTCCAGGCTGTGCTGAAAACTCCCCCAGTCCTAGTCAAGTGGTAGTTGAGTGTCTTGGATGATTATGAAGACCACAAGGTGAGAAGAGCTATTGTCCTAGGTCTATATATATAGCCCCCAGACTTTGTACCTCCCAGGAGATTGAGCTCTGTCCTGCCCTGGAGAGAGTTGTTCTCATTTTCAGCAGAGTCTAGACTAAATCTTGAAGCTGCCTCTTGAGAAAATACTCTGTTAAATTTCCTATGCAACTCAGAAAATAGATTATCTTCCTTATGGGTGCCACTTTCCCCAACTGTGAAATGACTCAAAGAATTTGGTGGCGATGGCTGCTATTCACTTCATGCTCCTTTCTCATTCTTTCAACCATCCCCACTAGTGAGACCTGATGATCTTTGCTTTACAGACTTACATTCTATAGCGCTCAGGGAAACACACTTCCCGCTGGTCAGGCTAGGATTTGAACTCTGACCCATTTGATTATAAACCTTGGAGATTTTTGGTTCATTATATCCCTTTAAGTTTTCCCAGGTCGGTAATTTTATTTGCTAGAGTGCTGGTTGGTTAATTGGTCATTCATAATTAGGTAATTCAGGCACATGACAGAAAAATAAAAAGGTACAAAGGGGAGACTTGTTTGTAAGACTTGTTTTCCTGTCTCCCATCCACACTCCATTCTCCTTCCTGGAAACAAACAGCCAGTTAACAATATTTTTCTTTTTCACATATGGTGGCCTTCTAGACAAAAAAAAGTATTTCCTATGTTTTATTGTAATTAATGCTGAAATCATTCCATTTCAGTGAGTAGAGAGGTTTATTTTTATTTTAAAGGTGCATATTATTCCATTTTTTACACACACTATATAGTTCATTTTACAAGTGATGTGCAGTTTTCTTTCTCATCTTTTGTCATTTTCACAAATAAGGCTATAATAAATATCTATGTGCTTTTATTTTGGTATGTGCTATGTGTGGATTCATACTTGCTCAATGGATGTGTATATTAATAAACTTCCAGAGAATGCCAATGACCATCCCTTGGGTTGAAGCAATAATTTACATTTCCCTCAGTGATATGTAAGATTACCTGTTGGCCACAGAGTTCATTACCCCTTTCATGATCTTTCCCCATCTGATAGGTTAAAAAAATGTGTCTCATTATTGTTTTAATTTGCTTTTAACTTATTATAAATGCAACTGGGATCTTTTCATGTTTGAACTTTTTTTTTTTTTAAATTTGCTTTTGGCATTGCCCATCTAGGTGATCTGGGGCTCCATGAATAAAAATAACAGAGGGTAAATTTTCATGTCACTTATTAATTTCTTATTAATTTATAGAAGCATTTGATATTTTTGGAAAAAAATTTCCTCCTTGCCTCTGATTTGAGTTCCATCTAACTGTACATTTTTTTTAACTTTATGCATTGTGATTTTTCCAGTTGGGAATGTTTCCATTTTCTAGTCAAATTTATAGCTTCAAAATCTTATGTCAAACAGAGTTTTCCTACTTCAAGTTTCTAAGACAAATTCTCTGATGAGTTCTAGCCTATTGTAATACTTTTATATTTTTCAAGTATTTAAATATTGACCTGCCTGAAATTCATATCTTTCTTCTCTGAATCTCAAATATGTTTCTCCAGGACTATTATTTTCTATTGACTTTTGTGATAGATTATTTTGTTGTTCCAAGTTATCCCCCTCCATGTCTATAAGAGGATTTCACACCTTTTCCTGTGGGTATGTGACATGTGGTGACTCTCCTCTAGGGAAGGAGTTCATCCCCTCTTCACTGATGTGTGCTTGGCAAATGGTTACCAGTGGGTTTTTTTTTTAAATGAAGTCATATGTTTAACTTTTGCTTTATGGGACATCACAACTTTCTATAACTCTCTTGTTCTTTTCCCTCATCTGTGAGAATGGCATGTCCCAAATAAAGGCTTTTCCTTCACTTGAAGTCCAATAGATCCGCAGCCACCAAGAAGTAATGGAGAGGAGAAATAAATGTTTACTGTTGTAAACGGCTCAGACTTTAGGGTCGTTTGTTACTTCAAAGCTGACTAGTTATATCTGTGTTTACCCCTTGCATCATGAAGTATGACATATGTCCAAAAAAGGAAACAAATATTCCTTGTCATAAGTCATCACTAAGTTAAATCCCATGATCACTACCACTCAGTGATCAAGAAGTCAAATATTTCCTGTCCTCAGAAACAAGATGGGACTCCTCCCCATCATTATGTGTTCAGCTGTGTCCCTGTTGAAGTCACATGTCAAAATCTTCACACTTAGTAACCCAGGACATGACTGTATTTGGAGATGGGATCTTTAAACAGGGCATTAAGTTAAAATAAGCCCTTCAGGGTGGGCCTTTATCCAGTGTGGTTGATGGTCTTATAAAAAGATGAAAAGAGGACACAGACACAGGAAGGAAGAACATGTGAAGACACAGGAAGGAGATGGGCAAACTATCCAGCAAGGAGAGAGCTCTAAAGAGAGACCAGCTCTATCAACTTTCTCAAATTCTTGAGTCTCCTTTGAAAATTTCTGGTCTCCAACAAAATTTCTGTGGTTAAGCCACCTGGTCTGTTGTACTTTTTGATGGCAGCCCTAGCAAACTCACCTACTCTACCCACTAATGAAAACCCA
The DNA here is from genome assembly GCF_001458135.2 of Marmota marmota marmota. Lineage (NCBI taxonomy): Eukaryota > Metazoa > Chordata > Mammalia > Rodentia > Sciuridae > Marmota > Marmota marmota. Next base: position 10,378,324 of record NW_026000082.1, on the reverse strand, counting down.
GTGCCTTCTTCCAGCACTCCAGCGTATATTGCTTGTTTGTTTTGATCTTCATAGAAATTTAATCATTCACTGCAACATGTTAACCCCTTTTTCTGTTCATGGACTTTTGGGTTGTTTCCATTCTGAGAGTATTGTGAATAATACTGCCGTAAAATTCTGTATACATCTTTGGATGCTTCTGTGTACACATTTCTGTGCGTATGGACCAAGGAGCAGCAGCTGGATTATAGGGTGTGTCTATGTTCAACTTTAGTAAATTTATCAAATAGGTCTTCCAAATGGTTTAGCAATTTATATTCTCACTAGTAGTTCAGAAGAGTCCCCATGGCTATCTCCTTCCCAGCATTTGTTATTGTTAGACTTCTTAAATTTGTCATTGAAGAATAAGAAATAATTTCTCATTATCGTTTTACTTTGTATTTCTGAGATTACAAATGAGGTTAAAGTACCTTTTTATATGTTGATATATGAATGAGCAATCCTCTTCTAAGACACCAATGCACGTTTCCACTTGATTCTCAATTTTTTTTTCTTTATCAGTTTGAAGATGTTTTCATATATTATGAAAAGGAGCCTGTTATTGGTTATGAATGCATTTGTAAAAGTATAGTCTTCCACATTATGAAAATGTAAACTTATTTCCTGCCTTACAACATATTAAAAAATCAATTCCAGGTATGAGTCTAAACAAAAAAGGACAAAACAATGGAACTCTTAAAAGATAACACAGAAGAATATCTTCTTGGCCCTAGAGTAGGGAGAGCCTGCTTAAATAATACACACATACAAAAAATATCCTGACAATTTTTATCACAGAAGTATTGGGGCATTATTCATCTAAAACCAATATTAAGAGGATGAAGGCAAACCCACAGAGGGTTTTTTGATGATATTTTTAGGGGTGTCTAAGTAAGGTAAATCTTCATTTTCATAGGTAACAATTTGTGTGTAAGATTTAAAGTTGATATGACAAGAAATAATAATAAAGACTTTACTTCAATATTGGAAAACACAGAAACACATAGTAAAGTGCTGTTTCAGAAAATAGCATTAGAGGCAAAGATAGGTGAGAAAGGAAAAGAGAATTGTTGGATTTCTCTATAATTCATGAATACTATTTGATTTGTTAATTATGTGAATATCTTACTTTGATTTCTTTATTAAAAGGTGTCTTCTAAGAAATACCTCTGTAGGGGAGGCTAAGGATACATTCCTAGAAATGTAAGCACTTCCAGAAGTTTTGACAATCAATGAAAGTATGGTTTTAGTTCTTTTATATATTTTATACTAAAAATCACCAGAATTTTGTATTCTTCATAATATATTGACGTTGGCTTTAATGGGAAATGATCCTTTATTAAAGTGCTCAAATATTCACTCAAAACTTCAAGTAAATTGCATGCTCAGATAGATCCAGCAGGTTATTCTTTGGCTTCAAGTAGCCCCAGGACACTCTTGTGAGCTCCCTGGGGGCTGTGAGTATCCAGTTTGAGAAGGATATTTCTAACTTGTTAATGCTGCCATTATGGCTAAATATGTTATGGCTTCCAGATGTTGTATCTACTTCAGATGTCAGATAGGGATCATAGGACAGTGTAATTGAAACAATGCTCATTTTGCAATCAGAAGGTGTTTTTAAGTTCAGACTGGGATCTTACTTTGAACAAGTCACTTGAAGCTCCTTTGTCTTTAGACCCCTAAACTACAAAATGAGCCCAATAAATACTGATTTTACCTCAACAACGTTGTTCTGTGGCTTATGTAAGAAATTATTTTGTAAATGTAACATTTGTCTTCCACAGTATTGGCAAGGAATTAGTATGTCCAATTTTAATTTCCACATTTTACACATAAGTTGAGTACTATAATACATATCAATGTCTTTCTTGTTTATCTGTTTCTTTCTCTATGAAGTTTGCAGTGATCAGCTAGTGAGCATCAAACACTTACCAAGCATCAAGCTGTATGTTGGGAGCTATCACTAGGTACGAGGAATTTCTGTCTTCAAATAACATACAACATACACTACTTGCATTGTAGCTTTGTTAGGACTGCCTCCCTATGATCATGCCTGCTGCGTATTTTCCCATTGGTGTTATCTTGGAGACTTCATATCCCTTTTCTGGCTTTAGTTTCTTTATAACAGGAGACATTAAGACTTTACATATGCTTTAGATTCATTGATTCCCAATATTCTGTATCCACCAGGACCCCTTAATACCTTTTAAAAGAATAGCAGACATTATTTATGGAGTACCATCTCCGTGCTCAATACAAGAGTCGGGGTTCATCCAGGAAGCACTCAACATTGAGCAGAGGAAACTGGTTACAGTGGTAAAAGAAGAGCTGAGAACCCACAGAGGGGGCAGTGAGACCCCAGAGAGGAGCAACAGTGGGAACCGCTCATCCCCTAGGCTGTAGGGATGAAGAAGCTCATGTTGCCAGAGCCCAAGGTCAGGGTCATCTGGAGGGAGATAGAATGAGATAGATTTGTTGGCTAACCAGAGAGAGAAGGCACAGCCAGAGCAAAGCACTGCCTGAGTCTGAGAAGAGGGAGGCATCCCCTGGATTTTGCTCTCCTCTGCCTCATCTGCAACTTCAATCCAGTTGGAACTGTCTCACCAAGAGCACACGGAAATGCAGCCTTCCAGGGCCATCTCCAGTGACACAGAGTAAAGGAAGGGAGTGTGAGGAAGGGATCTGAGTACAAACAGCACACAGACTGGTCCCCTCCCATGGTGCTCCATGCTCCTTCACTAGCCTCTGATGTATTAGAGGAGAACAACACACATTGACATAACAACAAAAATAAAAATAACAACGGTGGAAACGCTACATTCATATATATTATCTGTGACTTAGAAATTATCATGTTTAGGTTTCACAGGAAGAAACAAGTTCAAAAACCTAGCTTGCCTACATTCACATAGCAAGTCAAAATGAGGCAAAATTGGAACCCACAACCACCTGCCTCCAAAGGACATAATCTTTCCCCTCTTTTTAATCCTCCACCAATCTTACCTTTCTTCTCAGTGCCCAATCTTCAGCAAAAGAAAGCCACATGGGAACTTTGGAACATTATTCAGGAAGAAATTAGGAGGAAAAACATAAGGAGAAACAATCTGGACATAATTAATCATGATTATACTGAACACATGCATTATTTTAACTGCTCCACCTTGGTTTACAAATAATTAATGATAATAAAGATAGCATGCACCTTTGAGTATGGTGCTGAGTTCTTAGCGTGCCATCACCTCATTAATAGATAATCTATGTATTAGCTGATAAAAAAAATCTCAGAGAACCTCTATTTCCTCACCTAAGAAATGGGAATTGGGCAACTCTCATAGGAATCTTTTATTAACTTAGGCAGAATCATTCTGGATGGCTTTATAGAAATGTTGGGGCCTGAGAAGCTCTTGGGGGATATGTAGGACTCAGAGAAAGGGTATAAATAAAGTTCCTTCTTTTTCTTTTTCTAAGAAAAAAACCCTTTCTCTCTCTCTGCAGATTTGATTTGAGTTTTAAGCAATGAAACATAATATTGCTTCTAGGGACCTTAATGTGCTATTTAGTGGAGGCATGGTGTATGCAAAGCAGTGGTCACAGCATACAGTCCTGGAGCCTCAAAGGCCTTCTAGAAAGTATCTCAGGTCCACCCCCATCTCTAGAGCCTCGTGTCCTAACTGAGGGCTACCTGCTTGTCTGACATTAGCTCTCTTGGGCAACTGGATCTCCATTGGCCAAACATCTGAGAACTCTCAGGAATACTGTTTATTCCTTGGGAAATCTGGAATGAATTAAGCTGAATAAATTGGCTCTCAGCTTGGCTGCTTCAGATGGCAGCAAAGAAAGAACATATGCTGCTTTCCTCCCGTTTTCCCTTTCTTTCTTTCCTTTATGGAGGGGGAAATAAAAACACACCCATATTCATGGAAAAATTAGATTTGGTCAAATTATGCTCCACTTCTCCGGCAAGTAGAAGCCTTTGATCAGAAGATTAAGGTGTCTCAGAAGAGTGTTAAGATAGGAAGAAACATGGGGAATTCATCCTAATGCCTGTCTGCAACCAGTGCTGCATAAATCTGAGTGGAACTAGGATGTCTGCAGAGCCAACCTGTAACTTGGTTGCTAGGGCTACTGGTGCAGTAAGCAAACACAACGAAGAATTTTCCCCTCTTTTTAATCCTCTACCAATCTTACCTTTCTTCTCAGTGCCCGATCTTCAGCAAAAGAAAGCCACATGGGAACTTTGGAACATTATTCAGGAAGAAATTAGGAGGAAAAACATAAGGAGAAACAATCTGGACATAATTAATCATGATTATACTGAACACATGCATTATTTTAACTGCTCCATCTTGGTTTACAAATAATTAATGATAATAAAGATAGCGTGCACTTTTGAGTATGGTGCTGAGTTCTTAGCGTGCCATCACCTCATTTATATAACAATAACCCCACAATCTAAGCACCTTTGTTATCTTTACCTTACAGGCGATAAAAACAAGAGGTTAAGTAACTTGCTTGAACTCACACATTTAACAGGTACAGGACCCAATGTCATTGTTAAGTCTATCCAGATGTGATGCCCTAGCCCTAAACCTTTGTGTTACACTGTATAAGATGAATGTGGAGAGTGCTGCCCAGATTCCCCACTAAGAAAGAATGTGTTGTCCCAGCTGCTGGGGTGCTGTCAGCAGATACCCTTCAGCTGTCAGCCTCTTTGGGGATCATCTCAGTTGTAGAGACCTGCCTTACACAAGGTCAAACATTTCCCAAGTCAAACCATCCGTGGGGCAGTCACATCCCAAGTCACATCCATGACTGATGGGCAGTCATGGATACACACCCTCTTTCATAGTTGTCTTTTATTGAGTAGCTCTAGATTTCCTTGACGAGAACGGATTTCCCCAGGCTCACCCTTACAAGATCAGAACTCATTACCCTCTCCTTTACTTAATATCTGTCTTCACTTACCTTCGAAGCTCAAAGATAAAGTCCACAAGTATTGGTCACTTGGAGTCTATGGTCAAGTTGACAGCTTTTAATGCCCTGCTATATGCACAGAGTATTGCTTCTAGCCTTATCTGTAGAAATCAAAGAATTCTGCACAACTCTTTATAGCAGATGCAAAATCCAGCAATTTGTCTTTTGCTTTGGAAAGCATGTCCTACCATTCCCTTGATGACTGACTCCCTAAGAACTTAAGTGGCAGATCTCTGTATTTTTGGAGATTTTTTTTTTTACCAGTCTCCTGTGCAACTTTGTTGTTCCACAGTCTTTAGTGTGCTAGATACTTCTTGCTTATTCTGTTCCATCAACAGGAGTAATTGATATAATACATCAATATGATGTCCCATGGAATGTCTAGGAGGTTTGTACTCCTTGGACTATGCTTTAATAAACAAGGAACAAATTAACATGGATTTGGAGCAACACTACCCATGAATATCTTGTCTATTGCATTTGGATGATAACTTTTCAAAGTCATATTTTCTGATTGAAATAGAAAAAAACATATTTGCCAAATCAAGGTTCCTGAGGTCCTATTAATATTCTCTACCAGATACCACATCTAACACAGCTACTTCTTGATTGAGCTTGTGGAAGTCTATAATCATTCTTCAGCATCCATTGGTTTCAGTGGAGGCTAGATTGATGAATTCAATATGGTATGGTCCATTACTCCTACATCCTTAAGAGTAATCCTGTTTGTCCCTCTGGTAATGCAATATTGTTTTAGACTTACTATCTTAGCCAAGGCAAAGGGGACATTGTCAGATGCTTCTCTTTGATTTCTCCATTATAATAGCTTTTACAGACCCAAGGTGGAGCTTACTGCAACTGCCAAATGTGTAAATTCCATTTATAAATTTAGGGTCTGAGAAAATAACAACCAGGTAGAACTTAAAAGACAATTTTTGGCCAGGATTCTCTTTATGGGGATTTTATATATTCCCACTTGCGTAGGGGATCTGTGACAACTCTTCACATATCTTGGAGTTCCTACTTTTCCTAGCTATTAGAGTAAATGACTAAAGTTCCTCTTGGGGACAGACTGTGGGAAATAACACAGGATATTCTTGGGGTATCACTGGGCCCTTCTTCTTGGGGATTGAACCAGGTATTGGAAATAGGCAAAGGATTGAAGTAAACTCTTCTAGTCTTTTGCTCCTTTGTGATCTTTGGATTGTATATATTTAGCAGTGCATTTACTGATTGTCCATCCACTTTCCTACTAGGATTCCATAGCCCCCTGTGGCTCCAGTCCCCTTGCCTGTTACTCCACTGTATTAGTCATTATGATAACTGTAACCATAACTTCTGGCAGTTAAGTACGGCCACCTGCTTGTGTTCCTCCATTAGAGAAGGGAGGTTAAAATCATCCATATTACCATCAACAAATTAACCACAATGACAACTCTCCCACCACTGTGACAACTCTACAGCTATTTGACAGAGTAGAGGCTTTCCTATTTGGCCATAGAAGAGGGAGTGCTTTGTTCTCTAGATTCCCAAGTAGAAAAGCATCAACACAGACTGGACGCGTTTCCTTTTATTTATTTTTCAACTGTCTGTTAGATGAGCATTAGGTCTGCCTTCAAATGGGGCTGGCTGGGAATCACTTTTTATTTGATGACTAAGAAATAAGAGATGAGATTTTCCTGCTTAGCATCATGGTACTGTAACAAATACCTGAAACAATCAACTTGGAGAGAGAAAATGTGTATTGTGGCTCATAGTTTTGGAGGTTTCAATCCAAGGTTGATTGATCCTAGTGGTTCTGGACCTAATGCAAGGAAGAAGAATGGCATCATATGGCAAAACTCTTTGCCTCGTGGCTAGGACACAAAAAAGAGGAAGGAGAACAGACTAGGATTCTGATATCCCCTTCAAAGGCACTTCCTCAGTGACCAGAAGACCTCACACTAGGTCCCAGCTCTTAAAGGCTCCACCACTCCACAATAGCAGCATGGGCTGAGGACCGAGCCTTTAACACATGGGTCTTTGGAGAGCACTTATCCAAACCACAGCAAATACCTAAGCACACTAGAGGTGACTGGTATTCAACAGCTGGAGTTTTTCAGCCAAAATAATGCACAAGTCTTTTTTTTTTTTTTTTTAAGCACGTATGGCTGGGTGCAGTGGCACATGCCTGTAATCCTAGCTTCTCCAAAGGCTGAAGCAGGAGCATTGCAAGGTAGAGGCCAGCCTGAGTAACTTAGGGAGACCTTGTCTCGAAATAAAAAATAAAAAGGGCTGAGGAAGTATCTCCGTGGTAGAGCAACTCTGGATTCAATCCCCAGTACCAGAAAAGTGAAAAAGCATATTTGTAAGAGCTAAGTACATTTTAAATTCAGGATGGGCTCCAAAAATTAAACTGTTGAATTAAAATCAAATTGTCTTATATTATATTTCTACTTTAATAGAAAGATGACAAGGAAAAATATCTCTCCCTCATAATTATCTTCTGTTGGGTAGCTCTGAGTTTCATTGAGGAGGGAGAATTTCCCTAGGGTCAAAAATAAAAAAATGGGAACATATCACATTTGCATTGAACATCTGTCCTCTCACTTACATTCAAGTTCCCCAAGATAAAGTTTCCATCTATCTGTTCACTTCTTTATTACTATGTCTAACACAAGTACCTAGCCACCTGACTTAGCACAGGGCCTGGCAATATCCGTTTATTAATTGATTGATTATTCAATAAATACTGGATGAGTGATGAATGTATAGATGAATGTACTCTGTCAAATATATTTATATCCTTTCTTATCCTTTACCTACTAGGTGTTTTTCCTCTTCATCTGTCCTGAACATATCTTTTCTCTTCAGTCCTTCTAATGGAAGAACCCAGGAGGACATGCTCAGAGGGTTGAGCTAGAGGAGCACATTAGATGGGAACAATCAGGAATTCTGCCTGCCTCACAGAGATTCTGCTCGCCTTCAGTGAGACAGACCCACATCTTCTCCCATTGCCCCATCTTCATCCTTCCTGGGTCACATGTCCCTGGTAATCTCTCCTTCTCAACAGCACCTGGTGCTAGGCTTAACCTAGCAGAGGCAAAGGGTGGCATTTTCCAAGCTGCTCACTTTGGATGTAGCCCACACCGGCTTTTGTTCGTTGGTCTCAGCCTCCAGAGGCCCTGGGTTTCCTCTTGGGGCAACTTTTCAATCACAAACCTGATATTTTCAGGGAACCTACAGCTCTTCCTCTTATCTCATTTGATCCTCTCCTTTAAGGTATCAGATAAGATATGCATGAAAAGCTCAATGAGATTGGAAGACAAGGATTCTTCTCTGCCATTTATTAGTTGTGTCATCTTAGACAACTCTCATGACATTCACAAAGGGAAAGTGGCCTCTATTAGATTCAGCACTCAACAGATATTTTAATGAGTGCCTTGAGGTGCAAGGGCTTAAATGCTGGAGGCACAATGGGACATCAGACAGGTTGAGGCTGTTTTCTCACAGGACTTTCATTGTCGTAGGACACAAAAAAATGAAAAAGAGACAAATTGGGGATATTAGTGAATATTAGTGAATTTGGGGTATTAGTAAATGCTCTAGAAAAAAAATTAAAGGATGCTTTAAAAACACTCATCAGGGGCTCAGTGGTAGAGCACTTGCCTGGCATGTGTGAGGCCCTGGGTTCTATCCTCAGCACCGCATATAGATAAATTAATTAAATAAATAAAAGACCCATTTACAACTAAAAACAAATTTTAAAAAGCAATCATCAAGTGAAGATTTTGGTTTTTTTTTGTTTTGTTTTGTTTTGTTCTGTTTTTGTAACCGGAATTGGACCTACACTAGTTCAACCACTGAGCCACATCCCAAGTCCATTTTTTTTTTATTTTGAAGCAGAGGCTTGCTAAGTCTCTGAGGCTGGCTTTGAACGTGTGATCCTCCTACCTCAGCCTCCTGTGCCACTAGGATTACAGGTGTGTGCCACTGTGCCCAGATGGGAAGATGTTTTGATTGGGAAGTCAGGGAAAGATCCCTCATGAAGAGTGAAATTTTTCTATATCTGAAAGACAAGGAGTCAACCATATGGAGCAGGTCAAATCCACCTTCTAGACAGAGGAAATAGATCTTTAGAGGTGGTTAGGAAGTTCTATAAAAGTATATTAGCTTCACTGTTCCTAACAGTTCTTGTCATCAGCAAATCCCATTTTACAGAGGAAGTCTCTAAAGCTTAAGATGTGAAGTAACTAGATCAAGGGTAAATTTTGAGTTCTTAGAAGAGTGACTATTTGACCTCTGGCTTTTAAAAGAGAACGTTCTGCACCACTTACATCCTAGATACTTAGCTCAGGCCCTCATTATTCTGCCCCTGAGTTATTTCAGTTGATTCCCAACGGGCCACTCAACATTCGTGTCTCATTTCTTTCACTCTCCAGTCCAACCCTATTTCATATAGCATATATAAGATGACTAGAGTTGTGTTGCTAATACCCAAGTCTATTCATGGTCCCCCTTTTGCTTCAAACACCTCCTGTGGTTACCAGCAGCAAAGGGATGAAGTCCAAGCTCTCTAACCCATCATTCAATCTATTTCACTTATTACCATTTTTCCTCACATTCTCCTTTTAACCTCAGGAAACCAAATGTCATGAATTTGGTGTCACTGTCTTTAAACATACTGTTCTCTTCACTGGCAAACTCTGGTCATCTTGGGATTACTCTCCCAAATGACATTGACTGTGGAAAGTGTGTTGTTCTATGATCATCAGCAGCATGACGCTTGTTCCATTATAGTAGTTTCCATATTATTTCATAGAGTCATTTACTTGCCCAACTAGAATGTGAGACTTAAGGGTAGAAAACGCATTGTATTTCTTTTTGCACTCCTAATGCTCATATTAGCAACTGACTCTTAGTAAATGTTTGCAATTTTTTTGTGGACCAATGGCATGAAAAAAATAAATAGATAAAATGAGTGAAGTTAAAGGAACTGTCAAAACTTGTCCAGGTTTTTTTTTCCCCTTTCCCCTCACCTCCTCTTATATGTAATTTTGTATAACAATGAGGGTCTCCTTCCATTTCTATGCAATTTCCCTTCTCTCTCCCTTTCCCTCCCACCTCTCGTCCCTGTTTAATGTTAATCTTCTTCTCATGCTCTTCCTCCCTGCTCTGTTCTTAGTTGCTCTCCTTATATCAAAGAAGACATTTGGCATTTGTTTTTTAGGGATTAGCTAGCTTCACTTAGCATAATCTGCTCTAATGCCATCCATTTCCCTGCAAATTCCATGATTTTGTCATTTTTTAGTGCTGAGTAATACTCCATTTTGTNAAAAAAAAAAAAAAAAAAAAAAAAAAAAACCTCACATAAATAGATCTATCAATCAATCCTACAATGTGAGCTTTGGATTACTTACATGTACATTAACAATACTGTCAAATTTATAAATGCTATATTGCTGTAAAATTTACTTTACAAAAGAATTTACTTATTTCAAAGGTACAGTTGGGTGAATTTTGGCAAATGTAAACACCTCTATTAAAACAATTATAATTTAATATAGACTCATTGTATCATTCCTTAGAATTTCCTGTGAACTTTTAATATCAGTACTGTCTCCCTGTTCTGGGTCCAGGAAACCGCTAATTAAATTTCTGTCATTATAGATTAGTTTTGACTTTTCTAAATTTTTAAAAATTTATTTATTTATTTTAATTAGGTATATATGACAGCAGAATGTATTTTGATTCATTGTACACAATTGCAGCACAACTTTACATTTCTAGGGTTGTACACAGTGTAGCGTCACACCATATGACATTGTTGTTAAATGTGCAGTCATACATGTACCTAGGGTAATGATGTCTATCTCATTCCACCATCTTTCCTGCCCCCATGCACCCTCCTTACTCTTCCTCCCCTTTGCCCAAAGTTTTTCCATTTTTCCCATGCCTCCCCTCTCCTTCCACTTATCAGAAGAACATTTAGCCTTTGGTTTTTTGGGATTGGCTTACTTTGTTTAGTATGATATTCTCCGACTCCATCCATTTACCTGCAAATGCCATGATTTCATTATTTTTTATTGCTCAGTAATATTTCATTGTGTGGATATACCACAGTTTCTTTACCCATTCATCTATTGAAGGGCCTCTAGGTTGCTTCCACAGTTTAGTTACTGTGAACTGAGCTGCTATAAAATTGATGTGACTGCATCACTGTAGTATGCTGATTTTAAGTCCTTTGTGTATAGACCGAGGAGTCGGGTAGCTGGGTCAAATAGTGGTTCCATTCCAAGTTTTCTAAGGAATCTCCATACTGCTTTCCAGATTGGTTGCACCAATTTGCAGTCCCACCAGCAATGAATGAATGTGCCTTTTCTTCCATATACTCACCAAATTTATTGTTGTCTGTATTCTTAATAGTTGCCATTCTCATTGGTGTGAGATGAAATATTAGAGTAGTTTTGATTTGCATTTCTCTAATTACTGGAGATGTTGAACATTTTTTTATATATTTGTTGACTGAATGTATGTCTTCTTCTGAGAAGTGTCTGTTGGGCTCCTTAGCCCATTTACTGATTGGGTTATTATTTTTTTTTTTGGTGTTAAATTTTTTGAATTCTTTATATATCCTGGAGAATAGTGCTCTATCTGATGTATGTGTGGCAAAAATTTGCTCCCAAAATGTAGGCTTTCTGCTCACCTCATTGATTGTTTTTATGCTGAGAAGAAACTTTTTAGTTTGAGTCCATTCCATTTCATATGCAGCAAAATGAAACCCTTATCTCTCATCATGCACAAAACTCAACTCAAAGTGGATCAAGGACATAGGAATTAGTCTAAAATTTTATCTCCATCATACATGAATGTATGTTGTCTGGCTTTTCACTTAGTGTATAATATCACTTCTTTTTTTTTCTGACCTATTTTTGTCTTAGGGTAATATGGACTGAAAAGTGTTTGACTGCCTTTATTTTCTGATAAACCTTAAAAAGGACTGGTATGTCATCTGGGCACAAAAAAAGATCTTTATAGACTGTTTATTAATTACAAATTTAAATTACTTCACAGATTTAGGGCTATTCAGATCTTCTTTTTTGAATGTTTAGGTAAATTGCATCCTCTAAGAAATTTGTCTATTTTCCCTAAGATATTTAAGCATAGATTTTTTTTTGTAATATTCTCTTACTGTTCTTTCAGTGTCTGTAGGATCTGTAGTTGTATCACTTTGTTGAAGATCTTATATTAATTTGTGTCCTTATTAAAATTTTGATCAATAGACCTATATGTTTATAAACTTTATTGACCATTTCCCAAAAAAAGCAGCTTTAGATTTTGTTGATTTTTTTCTGTTGTTTATTCTCAATTCCACTGATTTTCTGAACCTATCTTTCTAATAAAATTTCTAGTAAAATTGGAAGATAGGGTGTCTTCCTGCAGAGCAAATGGAAGATTTGTTAACAGCATGAAAGAGAGATAATAGGTATTTCTAGAACAGAAGACAGATGTGTTTACGGCCTAATATAAGAAATTTATATTCCCTAAGCTTAGGGTTTCTTTCATTTTCATTTTCACTGTGTAAAAATGTGTCACTAAAACTAAAACTAAAACTTATTTATGTCTTCATCCCATTGCTGGGAATCTCGTGTCTTCTGTGAAACCAAAGCTGGCTAAATTATTAGATGCATAGTGGGGTGTATTAGTCAGCTTTTCATCACTATAGCAAAATACCTCTTATGAAGAAGAGGTTTATTTAGCTCCAGTCTTGGAAGTTCAAAGACATAGTGCTGGCATACGGTCTCAAGATATTTTATTACATATACATGACTATTACTGAACTTAACATCTTTTCCTAAGTTTATTAGTCATTTGTACTTCATATCTTTGGCCTACATTCAAAATTGGGTTATATTTTTCTTATCTATTTATATGAATACTCAGAATATTCTGGTGCTAATTCTTTGAAAATTTTATTATTGCATATTTCTTCTTCAAATATCTTGTTACTCTTCTCATTTTACAATGCATTTTGTTTAATAGATTTTTAAAAATTTGGATAAGTATATTAATTTTATGGTGAGTTTTTTGTGAATTCTTTTGTCTTATTTAATAATTATTTGCTATGGTTTCTTTAAAAAGGTGTAGAGCTTTATTCCTGACATATAGGGCTTTAATCTACTTATAATTAAATTTTGTGTATAGTGTGTGGTAGGAAAGTAATTTGATTTTTTTCTTAAAGTATATATAATTATGCTTATAGTATCTATTTGGCTAATCCATATTTACCCTACTGATCTACAATGCTACACTTGTCATATATTAAATTTTCACTCATACATGATTCTTTTCCTGAACTGTATATTTTTAACATTGATCTATTTGTCTATAGGTGGTAGTGATAATACCACATGGTTTTAATTACTAGAGCTTCATAATAAATCTTGACATCTGGTAGATTAAGTCTTGATCCTTTGAATTCAATAAAACAAACCAGTAAGATTTGGTTTTGAGTGACTTGGATTCATAAATTAATTATGGAGATCTGACATCTTTACCATACTGAGCCAATCCAATCATTAACTTGATAAATATCTCCATTACTTGGATTTTCTTTATGTTCTTCAATAATGTTTTTACATTTTCCTAACAGAGGACATAGGCATCTTTTCATCACCCTTATTCCTATGTAAGTTAAAGTTCTTAACCATTATCTGAATGGGATCTGTATTTTTATTACATTTCTTATTGTAGCACTTATCTATAAATGTATCTGATTTTTTGTATGTTTATCTTCCATGTGTCAACTTTGTCAAATTATTTATCTGATGTAGTGTCTATGGATCTCTTGGAATTTTTTACAAGACAATTATAGTTGTCTTCATAATTTTTATTTCTTCCTCTCCCCCTCCACCCC
>NW_026000082.1:10355609-10363214 GCF_001458135.2 Marmota marmota marmota | reverse complement strand
CCATACCCCTCTCCCTCTCTCTCCCTCTCTCTTTGATATAAGGTCTTTCTATGTTGCACAAGCTGGCCTTGAACTCCCGGGTTCAAGGAATTCTCCCACATCAGTCTCCCAGGAACTACAAGCATATATATGCTACTGTACCTGGCTCTATTCCTTTTTATAAATTTTTATCTTTTTCTCTTCTAGTTACCTTGGTTAGAACTCTTACTCTCTTACTATAATTCTGATTATAACCAGATATAATTCTGTTGTCTCACCATCAAGTAGGATGTTTAGTAGGTTTTAGTAAATACTTTCATGAACTTCCTTTTGAATTAATGTTGATTAGGAGATTTTTTTTTTAAATCCTCAATGAGTGCTGAACATTTTAAATGCTTATTCTACATTGATTGAAACAGTTGCCTTTCTTTTTCTTTTGGAGTATGTGAATACAGTTCAGAATAGAGTAGATTTTCTGATAGCGAACATCCTTCTTCCTGATTTTTTAAAATTCATTTGAAATCCACATGTGAATATTTTATTTAGTATTTTTGCATCTGGATCTGTTTTAACTTTACATAGGGACCATTTTGGTTTCATTCCAATTTAATGGCTTCTGGCTTATTTTAGATTTCTATTTTTTCTTCAGTCAACTTTGGTAACTTATATTTTTCTTGAAACGTGTCCATTTCAACTAAGTTTGCAAATGTGCTCACATGAAGTTATTTCTTTGTAATCATTCAATTCTTTATGCTAAATTATCTTTGTAAGAAATATTTGTGTATTTTTGTGGTGGTTGGAGTATTTATATGTTTTTCTCATGAAAGTGATATTAGATGGAATTCAGTACCAGCTTCCCTCTGCAACACAGCTGCCCAACTCAGTTCTGCTTTCATGAAGTTGTTCACCACAACTCCTGTTCCTTTGAAACATGGCCTGGTGCTCTACGGTGGAGGGAGGTATTACTGTCTCCTTCAAATGGTTAAAAATGTGGGCTCAGGGAGCTGAACAAAGCTTTCCACCTTAAAACCTATTTAGTATGGGACAGGTTTTTAAAACCCAAACTCAGGGCTCTTTCCATAATGGTGTTCTTTTCCAGTGTGTGACCACCACCTACAGCACAATCACCTAAAATATTTGATTAAAAAATATTCTCATTTGTAAGTCCCACTCCAGATATACTGAATCAGAATTTCTGGAGGAGGGATTGGGACCTAGAAATCTGCTCTGTAAACAAATTCCACAGGTGCTATTTATCATTGAAGTTTGAAAACATTTTTACCTATTAGAGTGTTTTTAAGTCATTTGATGAAGAAGAATACTTAATAAGTCATTTGGTCCTGAATTTTCATAACTGATGGCTAGCTTTTCTGGCTCAGGAAATTATAAACCAAGTTCTCATGCATTTATCCCATTGAAATGATTTTTTTTTAAAGTACATACTGACTCCAGTGGCTTCAGTGTTATAGAGTGAAAATATTCAAAACAGGACATGCTGCAACTGGCTGTTAGCCCCAACTGCACACATGGTACCAGGAGCTGTACAAACTTGGGGTCATGGAAATATTAGCAAAGGAAATGCAGTAAGAAAATGGATGTAAGAATGGACAGCTGCAAAGTTCCATATTACAATAAGAAATAGTATACCAAATTTTCAATAAAGAAATCTTTTTTTATAAATTCTTATCAGCTAAAAGTCTATTTTTTTCTCTTTAATCTGTGGTTTGGTTTTCCTCTCTCTTTTGCATTTCCTAGATTTCTTTCTAGATATTCAGAAGTTCCTGTATGCTGATTTTGCTGGAAAGGGATTAAAGAAGAACAATATCTCTTCTTAATTCTTTACCGTTAATCACAAGAGACATCCTCTCTTCCCTCTGTTCAGGCATTGATATGATATCTCATTCATATATTGATTTAGCAAGTGGACCCTGGGCTTCAGACACTGTACTGGGTGATGCTGGTCATCCCTTGAAGTTTATTGGGGGAAAATATAAGGAACTACAATCAAAAGTCAAAACTGTAAAGGAAAAAATGGTGACTTGCTGAGAGAATTTGGGACTTTTTTTTTAAGAACAGGAGAAGACTAGAGGGTGAGTTGTTGGGAACACAGGCTGCCTGGGTGAGAATCTTGTCTATGCTGCCTTCTAGTTGTGCATTCTGCATCCCTTTGTGTCTTGATCTGTTACAGGAGGAAATCATTGGAAAGAATAATTTTATTAGAAATAATGACCATAAATTGTGTCATTATATGAAGAAATGTTCAACATCTCTAGCAATTGGAGAAATTGTATGTCTTACAACAATTTGGGGGTTGGGGGTTGTAAGACATATGCTTGCTTTTATGTATGTATGAATTGAAGAGTAAAGACCCTCTTGATAGGAGACAGGGAAATGGGGAGGGTAGTAACAAGCTACGGGAAGGTGAGGGAACAAAGATGTCCAGGTATTCATTGAAAGTCTCCCAGGTGAACCCCAGCAGCCCTCAGAATGATGAAGAATCTGGTAAATTGTGGTAATGGCTTTCAGTCTACTATGTTCTCCTTAAAAGGTATATCCTGGTTATTTTATGAGATTCTGGGGAGGGATTTTAAAATAAAACAATTGCATTTTTAAAAATTTATTTATTTTTATTTGTTATACATGACAGTGGAATGCATTTCAATTCATAGTATACAAATGGAGCACAATTTTTTATTTCTCTGGTTGTACACAAAGTAGAGTCACACCATTCACGTCTTTAGACATGTACCTAGGGTAATGATGTCCATCTCATTCAATCATCTTTACTACCACCATTCCCCCTCCATTTCCCTCCCTCCCCTTTGCCCTATCCAAAGTTTCTCCATTCCTCTCATGCCTGCCTCCCCCCCATTATGGATCAGCATCCACTTATCAGAGAGAACATTCAACCTTTGGTTTTTTGGGATTGGCTTACTTCGCTTAGCATTATCTTCTCTAATTCCATCTGTTCACCTGCAAATGCCATGATTTTATTATTTTTTATTGCTGAGTAATATTCCATTGTGTATATATACCACAGTTTCTTTATTGGTTCATCTATTGAAGGGCATCTAGTTGGATCCACAATTTAGCTATTGCAAATTGTGCTGCTATAAACATTGATGTGACTGCATTACTGTAGTATGCTGATTTTAAGTTCTTTGGGTATAGACCGAGGAGTGGGATAGCTGGGTCCAATGGTGATTCCATTTCACATTTTCTAAGGAATCTCCATACTGCTTTCCAGATTGGTTGCACCGATTTGCAGTCCCACCAGCAATGTATGAGTGTGCCTTTTCCCCTACATTCTCGCCAACACTTATTGTTGCTTGAATTCTTAATAATTGCCATTTGATTGGAGTGAGATGAAATCTTAGTGTAGTTTTGATTTGCATTTCTCTAATTGCTAGAGAGGTTGAACATTTCTTCATATATTTGTTGATTGATGATATATCATCTTCTGAGAAGTGTATGTTCAGCTCCTTAGCCCATTTACTGAATGGGTTGTTTATTTTTTTGGTGTCAAGTTTTTTTGAGTTCTTTATACGTCCTGGTGATTAGTGTTCTATGTTATGTGCATGTGGTAAAAATTTGCTCCTATTCTATAGCCTCTCTCTTCACCTCACTGTTTGCTTCTTGTGCTAAGAAGAAGCTTTTAAGTTTGAATCCATCCCATTTATTGATTCTTGATTTTATTTCTTGTGCTATAGGAGTCTTGTTAGGGAAGTTGGGGCCTTATCTGATATGATGATGATTTGGGCCTACTTTTTCTTCTATTAGGCACAGGGTCTCTGAACTAATTCCTAGGTTCTTGATCCACTTTGAGTTTTGTGCATGGTGAGACATAGGAGCTTAATTTTATTTTGCTGCATATGGATTTCCAGTTTTCCCAGCACCGTCTGTTGAAGAGGCTATCTTTTCTCCAATATATGTTTTTGACACCTTTGTCTAGTATGAGATAATTATATTTATGTGGGTTTGTCTCTATGTCCTCTATTCTGTACCATTGGTCTACAAGCCAATATTATGCCATTTTTGTTACTATTGCTCTTTAGTATAGTTTAAGGTCTAGTATAATGATGCGACCTGCTTCACTCTTCATGCTAAGAATTGCTTTGGCTATTCTGGGTCTGTTATTTTTCCAGATGAATTTCATGATTGCTTTTTCTATTTCTATGAGGAATGTCATTGGAATTTGATTGAAACTGAATTAAATCTGTGTAGTGCTTTTGGTAGTATGGTCATTCTGACAATATTAATTCTGCATATCCAAGAACAAGGGAGATCTTTCCATCTTCTCAGGTCTTCTTTAATTTATTTGTTTAGTGTTTTATAGTTTTCATTGTAATGGGCTTTCACCTCTTTTGTTAAGTTGATTCCCAAGTAATTTAAATATTTTGAGGCTATTATAAAGGGGGTGGTTTTCCTAGTTTCTCTTTCAGAGGATTTGTCACTGTTGTACAGAAATGCATTTGATTTTATGGGAGCTGATTTTATATCCTGCTACTTTGCTGAATTCATTTATTAGTTCTAGAAGTTTTCTGTTGGAATTTTTTGGCTCCTCTAAGTACAGAATCATGTCGTGGGCAAATAGTGATATTTTGAATTCTTCTTTTCCTATCTGTATCCCTTTAATTTCCTTCATCTGTCTGATTGCACTGACTAGAGTTTCAAGAACTATGTTAAATAGAATTGGTGAAGGAGGGCATTTCTGTCTTGTTCCAGTTGTTAGAGGGAATGTTTTCAATTTTTCTCCATTTAGAATGATGTTGGCCTGGGGCTTAGCATAGATAGCTTTTACAATGTTGAGATGTGTTCCTATTATCCATAGTTTTTTTAGTGTTTTGAGCATGAAGAGCTGACTGAAACAGCGTGTTACTCAATACTAGAGGTATTCATGTTAAGATGGGCTGAGATAGTTAAAACACATTTACGTATCTGACTATATGAGATGAATTTTAGGGTTTCTCCATCTTTTGTACTTTATGAGTCTAGGAAGAGAATATGCCACTAGAAAAGTTTTTAGAAAGATGAGAATAACTTCATAGTGATTCCAGTAAAGGCCAAGGTAATCCCCTATAAATAAATAAGAATATATTTATCATTCACACAAGTCCATAATAGTTTGAAATTTTTTCCTTTGGAATGAATTATTTTCTAACTTTTGTTAATTGCCTACCTATCTGTTGATGCTATTATAAACAAACCAACAACAATCTCTGTCTTTGGGGAGCTTATAGTGAAGTGGGAGAGGAGGGAGACAGATGTTAAGCAATAACTTAAGAAAGTTGTAGAGAATATCAGATGATGGTGGAGTGCTATAGAGAGAAATAAAGCAGGAAAGGAAACAGGAACCTTTGGAGTAAAGGTGGGAGAAGGCCATTTTCAATAGGGAGGTCTGGAAAGGCCTCAGGAAGGAGGGAAAATGAAGTCAAAATTAAAAGCAGTCTAGCAACCACAGCAAGCCAGGCATGTATTTGCTAACAGGAAAAACATTTCACGCAGAAAAAGTAGCAAGGGCAGAGGCATCGAGGTAAGCTTGCTATGCTTGATAAAAATAACCAAGAGTCCAACGTGGCTGAAGAAGGGAAAGTAATCGTCTCCAAAGCCGGAGGGGTCACTGGGGCTGAGAGTCTCAGCCTTAAGGTATTATATGAGGCTTATTAGGGCTTGACTTTGACTCAAGAAGAGGTGGGAGCCATGGGAGGCTCTTGTGCAGAGGAGGATGGGGCCTGACTCATATTTTAAAAAACCAATCTGGCAATAATGTGCAGAATAGAGCTGGAAGCTGCACATATTCTAGATCTATTCAAGCAGTTGCATAAGTTCTTATCCCCTAGTTCCCTCCCAGGATCATCTTTCCACTTTCTATGGTGTTTTTGTTTTGTTTCATTTTTTTAAAAAAAACAAGCTTATTGAGATACAATTGATATAAAATAAGTTGCATGTATTTAAAACATATAAAATCATTAATATTGACAAGTGTATGCACCCATGACACCGTCACCGTAGATGAGATAGAGAAATCTCCATTATTCCCAAGTCTTGTTCATAGAGTGTGGTTTTCATTTTATTAATGATAGCATCACCCAGCTGCTGTTTTAAGGATGAGGCAGAGTGGGTGGTGTGTGGAATACAGGCAGTGGCCATTGTTCTCATTCCTGGCAAGGACCCAGTTGTCATTCCACATACTGTTAGGCTGGATTTCCTTCCTCTTTTTGCTCACTTTAGGAATACCTAGAAGGGTATTTATAGGGCCAATTTCAACTATTCCAAAAATTTCCTTGCAGCGTTTTGAAAAGGTGTGGCCTACTGTTCTGAGCAGAAAAGGAGACAACCCATATTTTATGTGGCAAATATTTTTTGCCAAGATTGTTTGCTGGATATACATTCAGCCTCTTGTAGCTATTTCAGTCCTGTTACTGGGAAAGCAAACTGTTTGATTTGGAATTGCTCAAGTTTCTAACAGACAAATCTAAGCCAATTAAATTGGATGAAAAAAAAATGTGGCAGAAGAAGGAAATTTCCCCCCCTGAGGAATAAAGACATTCCAACTTCTACTTTATTATGTTTGGCAATAATTTCCCCCTTGAAACTAATTAAGAAATGTGGGTGGGTTATTTTTAACTTCCTTAATTTTACCTTTGATTCTCCTCCTATCTTATCCCCACCCCATCTCTGAATTTACTGGGGGAGGAAAAATTCCTAAATGACTTAATAACATACCTGGCCAGGATTATCACCAATCCTTGGCTTTCCCTTCTGCTCAATGTACTCCTCTCCAAGTTCTTTCCCACTCCCAGCCAGATGATGGCTTTCTCTCCCTGGATTCTGCACCACCTCCTTGAGTATTTTATGGCATTTATTGTTACTGAGAGAGCTGAGCAACAGTCATTTTCTCAAGTCCAGATCCACTAACTAACCTGTTATTTGTGAACATTTTGTCTACAAATTTTTAGCGAACATCATCTGTATCAGTTAGTATTCCAGCAAGAAACACGGGACACATAATTAGATGATTTGCAAAGAATTAATGTAAGAAAGACATATAAAAACATAATGGATGTAGAAAACTTGGGGAAAATTTAGTTTATAATCCTAGAGATGGGAATTTAGTCTGTTCTCTTAGTCTCTCTCTTAGTCTGTTTTCTGCTACTATAACTTAATACCTGAGGCTCAGTACAGAGCAGATTTACTTCTCAGGGTTTTAGAGGCCAGGAAGTCTATTCTGGAAGTCAATGTCTGGCATTTGGTGATCTGAGGAGAACCTTCTGCTGCATCATCCCAAAGCAGAACATGGAAGACCAAGAGTAAAGGAAGCTGAACTAATTTTTTTTTTTTTTAACCAGGACTGGCTCCTGGGGAAAGTTAATCCATTCTTGGGATAATGGCATCAATTCATTTGTAAAGGCAGAACCCTAAAGACCTAATCACCTTTGAAAAGTCCTGCCTGTCTTGGGGGACCTTGAGTTCAAAGCCAACCTCAGCAAAAGCAAGGCAGTAAGTAACTCAGTGAGACACTGTCCCTAAATAAAATACAAAATAGGACTGGAGATGTGCCTCATTGGTCGAATGCTGCTGAGTTTAATCCCCATTACCAAAAAAAAAAAAAAAAAAAAAAAATCC
>NW_026000082.1:10348463-10350167 GCF_001458135.2 Marmota marmota marmota | reverse complement strand
GCTGGCGGCGGCCCGGCTCCTCCCCTCTGGCTCGACGACAAATTGAGGAGACTCGGGTGTCTGTGCCTCACCCCCCCTACCAGGAGACCAACTGTTTCTGTCGCCGCTGGTATTGATGAAGTTCTCTCCTCCGCCGCTTTCTGATGACATCAGATCTCTGCCATGTTGGTATCCTATGCGAATGGCAGCATTTCGTTCCCCTTGCCGGGCAACCAAAGCAATGGGTGAGTCCTGACCGGCCCTCAGCAGGACCCGGACCGAGAAGCAGTTTCCGCGGGCTCCTAGCCCCGGGCCAGGGAAGTTCCACAAGATGAACCTTTATGTCAAGAATCTGTGAGGAAAATGACACTAAGATAACCAACAAGTCAGGGGTTGCAAGGTAATTCACTTTGGCTTAAGTTAAAAAAAATATAACTCCAAAGAGGCTAATAAAATTTTTGAAAAGGTATAGTAGGAAATGATCCATATCAAGAACATGGAAAGAAAATTAAGAATATATGTATAATGGGCATATGAAGATATGAAAAAGGAAAAACCAACTAACTTTAAAATCTTAACATGAAAAAATATAGCTATTAAAATTGCTTTAAATTCTCACTAGATGGTTAAAATTCTTCTTTGAACAACTCTGTCTATAGCAATAAGGTTTTAAAGATAAGGATATAGTCTCCAAATAGCTTAAATAAATTTGGAAGGTGTTAACATGTTTTACATGTGTCCTATAGGAGTATATATATCTAATAAGTCCAAAGAAGTTCCATAAAACATTGTTGTAAGAAAAAAATTGAAGATAGGCTGGACAAGAAATTTCTACCCAGATATGTCTTTTAATTAAAGTGATCTCTAATGCTAATAAAATAAATGTCAATAAATATATCAAAGACAAAGAAAACATTTTAAATTCAACTGAATAAAGAAGAAAGATTACCTACAAAATTTGGCAATGATTCTGATAGCAGACTTATATCAACAGCAAGGATAGCAGACTTAAATAAACATATTGAGGGAAACAGTCTCTTAAAAGCAAGCTATTATGATAAACCATTATTCAAAAAGGAAAGGGGAAAACACAGGTTCAGGCATGAAAAGAGTAAGATCTTACTAAAAGAAGTGGTAAAATATATATGTCAGCAAGAAGGAAGGATTTATCCTAGGAATGAGATAATAGTGTAACAAAAGTTTGGCAAGATCTTTTCTGGGAAAAAAAAAAGTTAGCACACAAAAAGTCCTGAATTATTGGAGAAATGTCATAAAGTTG
Source organism: Marmota marmota marmota (assembly GCF_001458135.2). Lineage (NCBI taxonomy): Eukaryota > Metazoa > Chordata > Mammalia > Rodentia > Sciuridae > Marmota > Marmota marmota. The sequence goes on along the minus strand of NW_026000082.1, from coordinate 10,348,909 downwards.
GCCTTCGTCTCAAAACGTCTCTGTAAACCTATGATCCTGATTAAAAATTTTAAAGGATTTTTTTCAAAATGAAAACTTAAGATGATTATAAAATTCATTTGGAAGTTAAGAACAGAGGCTAGACAAAATAATTTGATGAAGAAGAATGTGTTTGCACTTGTGGCTACCAGTCATATAGCCATTGAAACAGTATGGTAATAGGACCAGGAATAGAGAAGAATAGCAACAGGACCAATTAGAAATCTTGGAAGCAGATAGAATAATTCATAGATACGACGTGTGTAATACAAAGGGTGTTTTGTATTTATGGAAAAACATGTTAACAATGTGAATATTTGTAAAATCCTTGCAGTACATATTTATCTTTTGCCATTCTCTCTCTCTCTCTCTCTCTCTCTCTCTCTATATATATATATATATATATATATATATATATATATATATAT
>NW_026000082.1:10310970-10347119 GCF_001458135.2 Marmota marmota marmota | reverse complement strand
CTTATACACATCTTATATATATATATATATATAAAATATGTAACAGAGATACATGAAGCACAGACCCTGAACTTGAGTGTCACAAAACTCTAATGAGAAAGAAAAAAACCCCACAGAAATATGTTCAAGAGTCATAATTAGTTCAGGAGACATCAGGTAAAACTTCACAGAAAATTCTGACACATAACCAGGGATGGAGTTCATCCAACAGACATGGTCAAAAAGCACAACATATTCAAAAGCATTGACTTAGGAAATAAAGTACTATTTTTGAAAATTAAAAAAGCTTTTCACACATTTTTTAAAACTTTCTTACACACCCTAAATACATATGTATATATTTTAAATATAAATATTTTCCATTTATCTTGTATTGATTAGCTTGCTGCATAAACAATTACCCTCAAACTCAGTGGCTTAAAACAACAGTGATTTGTTATTGCTTATCTTTCTGCAAATCCCTGGAGATCTGTTGACAATGGATCTAGGTTGGGCTTTCCTAGGGCAGCTCTGCTCCATGTGACCCATGTACTGTCTGAGCATGTTCTTCTCATGGTGATGGCGGATGTGTAAGAGAGTAAGAGGGCACCTGGACGGCTTCTTCAACCTAGTTCAGTGTGGGTACACCTTCAGTGTCCAAAGCAAGCTACACAGTCAGGTTTCAATTATGGGGACAGGGACACATACCCATCTGTGATGAAGCTATGTAAGCATGTGCATGTTAACGTGGCTGAAAAACAAGGCTATGGACAGACTCTCCTTCTTACCTTCAGCAAGTGTTTCCAGTAGCTTACAGCAAAAGGTATAGAAGAGGTCTGTTCCTATGGGGCTAGTCTATAAGATACCTTTTCAATAGAAAAGCCAGGCCACAGGACATTCTTGCCATTGGCAATGGGCATGAATTTTGAGAAACCTTATAGTCAAGGCAAAAAGGGAAAGAAAATAAGATGTCTGAGAAAAGAAACAATGCTGATTTGTAATGAAAACTAAATTATTACATGTTGTATTCAGTTTTCTTTCCTTCTTTTTGTTTCTTTCTGTCTCTATGACTAAAAGATCTGACAAGAATGTAGAGGAGGACAAGTTTACTTTGGCTCATGGTCATGGTCAGTTGACTCCATAGCTCTAGGCCTGAGGTGAGGCAGAACAATCATGGCAGAAAGGCACGGTGGAAGGACTTGGCTCAGGCATGGCAACCAGGAAACAGAGAAAGAGAAAGCTCTGCTCAACAGGGACAAAATATAAACCCCGATATCATGCTTCCAGTGACCCACCTCCTCCAGCTACACCCAGTTACCGCCCATTAATCCATATCAGTGGATTAATCCACACAATAGATTACGACTCTCACAATCCAACCATTTCACCTGTGAACATTTCTGTATTATTTCACATGAGCTTTCAAGAGACACCTCATATCTAAACCATAACACATGCATACATATATGCATACTATATATGTGTGTATACATATATATACACATATACATATACAACTTGCTAATGTATTTATTTGAGATGCATACATTCACATATGTCCCATATGAAAAGGAAACAAGTTGTTCATGTTTAACAAGAGAAATTCTTAGCCTAAATAATCTTGTACATGTCCATCCTTATTCTTTCTCTCTTGCTAATACCATTTTTACTTAAAAAATAAAAATTGAAGTCTGAGAATGTTTTCCCTGCCCCTCAAAAGAAACATTTGTGCTTCTGGTCTTTTAACCATGAGGAACAGACCAACTTCTTTACCTCTGAAGAATACCCGGATTTTCAGCCAAGAGAGACCAGACAAAGATAACCAGGCAGATTTTTTCCCACTGCTTGTGTCTGACTGGATGACAAAGAAGTCTGGTACTTAAGCCAAGTTGTCTGCCAACATTTCACTTTTTTCCCTGTTGTTACTTGCTTGGTCTCAAGGAAAAGAGCAGAGCAAAACAGTCTTTGGCAAAATATGGACGATTTACCCTCCCACTTAATAAATATTTAAGTCTATCTATTGCCTCACATTCTGCCCAGAGTTGGTATGAGAACCAGTTTGGCTATTTCATACAGAAACAAACACTTAGACGTGTGCCTTTGGGCTAAAATCCGAAACAATGGTGATGTCTTGTCTGTATGTACTGTTTTCAACTTTTTCAAACAAGTGGTAACATGGTGAGGCTGAGAGGTCTGGGTCTGGGACGGCCTCTGATGGCATCCTAGTTCCTTACTCTGTGTGAAACCAAAGCATTAGTTCAGATATTTAAGTCCTGATTTCTTCATTTGTAAAAGTGATGACAATGGCATCTATCTTGAAGCCTGGTGATGAGGATTAACGCTGAGTGTGTGTGTGTGTGTGTGTGTGTGTGTCAAGATCAGAGTGGTAGCATGCATTAGGTGCTAACAGAAGTTAAAGCCCTTTCCCAGATGAAGTCAGTAGGACTGTGCCTCATTCATTAACTAAACACTCACTAAGAACCTGTGATGTGTCAAACAGAGTAATTAAAAAAAATAAAAAAATAAAAAAATTAAGAAAGATGAAGCACAGAACTACAAGTATGATTTCAGTGCTCACTTGGGGGAAGATTCAGGACCAGAAGATGCATCTCCTGGCTCTCAGCCCTTCATTTACTCTACTGTGTATCTGCATTCATTCACTCACTCATCTGTCCATCCATCCACTAATCATTTGCCCCCTTTATGTTAATTAAACACTGTCCTAGACACCATACATTTAAGTAGGTAAGAGAAACCCTCATTAAGCTTAGAGTCTAGAGGGTAATAAAGAAAGAAAATAAATTTTATGACCTTTTAATAAAACTTTTTAATAAAACAAAGCATTTGGTGAACGATCAGGAGAGAAGATCAAAAGTGATTTGGAGGATAATGACTTTCCTCGCAGTTCTTTCTGGGAGCTCCTCATGAATACCAAGGTCTGTTGAGACTTGGGCCTTTCTAGATGGAACACTTTTCTAAATGAATTGGCAAGTTTCTGCAAGAAAGCTTTATATATTAAATCTATAGTGGGAAGCTTAAGCCATCATCTATCTCTACAAGCTCTTCAAGGAGATAGAACAGTGAAAATTCAATATTTCCTGTTAACTGAAGTCTTTGGTGAGAGAAAGATTATTATCATGACAAATCTATAAACACTTTGTCCCTTCTGCTTTAATTGCTTTCTCTCTTTGACCTTCTCCAACTCCATCCTTCTTTTAACTGACTTTGCCTACTCATTCTTGATTTCTTTTCTTTTTTTTTTTCCTTTTAACTCAGGAGCATTTGATCACTGAACCACATCCCCAGCCCTATTTTGTATTTTATTTAGAGACAGGTTCTTTCTCACTGAGTTGCTTAGCACTTTGCCATTGCTGAGGCTGGCTTTGAACTGTCTCAGCCTCCCAAGCTGCTGGGATTACAGACATGTGCCACAGTGATCAGCTTCAATCTTAATTTCTAAACTGAGGTGTTACTTTTTCTAGGAAAGTTTTGCAGACTTTTAGTTATTTATTTGGCTACCTTCAGAGTAATTTCCCATCTGAAATAATTGTAGTCAAAGCCACCAGTTGTGCAGTTGTTCAAGTTTTACACTGCACTTTCTAATCTATATGACTGGTACCCCTAATGTCGCAAAATGTGCAAACTACAGGGTTTTAGGAGGAGCCTGATTTCAATCAAGTGGAGAAATTCTTCCTTCCAAAAAATGCGCCTTCAATTTTAAAAGATTCTTAAAATAAATGATTTTAAATACTATTAGCTTTGAAATTTGAATATGCACACTGTAAGAAACACATTTGTGTAAAAAAAAGGAGTCTCTCTCTCTCTTACCCTCTCCTTTTCTAGGCTACTCTCCAGTGGAAATTGTTATTAACAATTCCTTGTTTCTCTTTTATCTCCAACAGTGTTAAGTAGACACTTAAGAACTGAAAATGATTAGCATTTAAAAATAAATAAGCTCTTAGTATGTCCCCACGTTCACATCAATTACAAATTCTATTCTCTCTGCCTGGAATTCCCATTCCTTTCTGGCTTTCTGATAAACTCCATTTTATCATTCAATCTCAGTGAAGACATTTATGCCCATTTAAGCTACACACAACATCCCCACTCAACTCTTCTGACTTTCAAGTCCAAACATACACCTTCCAAATCCCTTATATCTCAAAATACTTTAAACTTAGCACGCTTGAAAACAAATCCATGACTTCCTCAGCTAACCTTCTTCTTTTATGGTTATACCTGTCAGTAACCGACTACCTTCTATCCAGGTAAGTGAATCAGAAAGCTGGGTGTCCCCCACCACACTTCCCTGTCCCTCACCCTCACGCTCTGCCCAGCTCCCGTGTTCTGTCAATTTTGCCTTCTCATTTTCTCTTGAGTCAACTCACTTCTCTTTGCAGTTAAACCACTATCAACATAGTCCAAGTCACCATTAGTTCTTGTCTGGACTAGGGCTCTAACTTTCTGATACACTGGTATCCAATGCCATACCCTGATCCATTCTACACTCTGCAGGCCAAATTCTCTTCTGGAAATGCTCTTCCACGTGTCACTTCATCTCTACAAAATTTTCCTCTCACAAACATGTTTGTAGCATCCTTTGTACACCTCACGAGGCCCTGTGTGAACTGGCTCCTTCCAAACTCTAACCATGCCCTTCCTGCACTTATTGTGTCTTTCAGTCACCCTGTTCATCTTTCAGTTTGCTATGACAGTTGGCCAAAGAATAATTAAACAGAGGAACGAGTGCAGTGCAGCAGGTTTGGGATAATAACATTTGGATCCTTAGTAAAGAGGATGCCCTGTGCCAGGTAAGCCAAGGGAACAGCTTGGATTTGGTGTGGGTGCTGCTCCTCCTTACAGTATGGTCCAATCCTTCTTTTCTCTTTCTGTATCTTTCTCCCCATATGGACTCAAGACAGCAACATTCTGCAGTATTCATATTTGAAATTGGACTTTCCATACCATTTTGCAGAAAATTCCTAATCTCTCACCATTTTGCAGAAAATTCCTAATCTCAGATCTTAAAAATCTCACAGAATTTTTAGACCTAATTCCTTCTTCCAGGTAATAGGGACTCCTTGCTATTCTGAGACATCACAGTTGGGAGTTTTTTTTTTTTTTTTTTAAGTGTTCAAATATTGAGGTTTTAAATTAGTACAAAAGCTTTGCTTTGCTTTTCTTCCAAGGTACTAAGGGGACAGGTAGAAAGTTACTAATTAATAAGTCTTGATTTTCTGTTTATGAAATTCAATAGCCTATGTAGTCTGTATACTCAGGCCAGCTGCTGCTATTATTATTATTATTATTATTATTATTATTATGCTTTGTTATTATGTGGTTTCTGTCTCTTTGCCTTTTTTTTTAAATGTTATGTCTTTTATTGAATGAAAAAGGAAACATTTTAAGACTTCTTGAGTTAGGAAGGGTAAATTCCTGGATGAGGTTCAAGATTAGAATAAGACTCTTTCAATTGGGGAGATACCTGAACAACATGGTATTTCCCAGGCAGATCATTAAACAGTCTCTTTGTTGTCCTAGACCACAATTTTTTTTTCGGTTAATCAGGTCACATTGACAGACTTGTGGGCTATTGTTCTGTCTGACTGTTGAGAAAATTCTGTTTCCATTCTATCACATTCCATTATGTTCTGGAGGACCACAGTATTTGAGTGTGTTGAGGAAAGAGACGAGTGGGGAAATTACTAATTACATTTCTCCCTCAATCTGCCATTGTTATGTGTATTTTTCCCTGCAGCCAGCAGATTGTCATTAATTATCATTAATTTTCTACCTTTTCAAATCTTACAGAAATTTTAGACCTAATTCCTTCTTCCAGGTAATAGGGACTCCTTGCTATTCTGAGCTGTCACAGTTGGGAGTATGTGTATTTTTATACTACTTTGTTCAGAAGAGTAGCTGACACCACTTAGCAACCATAAAATTTTCTGTTTTCTTGGATGTTATTTTTGCTTCTGGGATGTCAATAGTTTTTTGTTGTTGTTTAAATTATTAGCAACCTCACAGATTAATAATGATCCCCTTGATGGCAGAAACTGGGCTTGCTTCTGTTGGATCCTCAGGATATAGTCACAACCCTGGCACAGAGATGGTGTTTTGTAAGTATTTGTTGCTCCTATTTCCTTGTAGTGGAAAAAAAACCACATACACATCAAATCAGAGTCCAAAAACACAAAAAGCGATGAAAGCCTAAAAACTTGTACAGAGTAATTAAGAATGTGGAGTTCAGAGTCAGACATGTGCCTGTCTAAATTGTGGTTATGCTACTGGATAATTAATGACCTGGGTGAGTAAGTTAAAGGTTACCTCTAATGCTTTGTGTTCTCATCTGTAAAATACATGTATTGATGTCTAATCTAATTTGTAGACTTCTGATCAACACTGAATGAGACAATGTAAGTCTAAGCACAATATTTGGTTCATAGTAATATTTTTAAAATTAATTATCATATTAATTATTAATTGCTGAGCATATGCATCCTAGAAGCTGAAAGCTATTAGGTGGAGTGTGTCAGGTAAGGTGAAGCAGAGACCAAGACAGGATAGATGTGTAACATCAATATCAGTGTCATTGGTAGTGGTAATGTCAGTATTGAAAGAGAACACTTCAGGCATCAGATTCTAATTCTGATAACTATTAGTCTTTTTCCAGCTTCATGGAGGTATGATAGACAAATTTAAAATGTACATATATAATGTATACACCATGGTGGTTTGATATAAGTATACTTTCTAGGAAGGGTCTCACAATTGCAATGAACAAATCCATCACCTCACATATGTACTATTTTCTGTTTTCCTAAATAGTGCATATGAGAATGTATGCAAATGTGATAACATAAATGTGAGAGCACATATGATTTATTTTCTTAGCAAATTTCAAGTACACAATACATTATTATTATCTAGTCACCAGGCTCTACACTCTAACTGCTGAGCATATACATCCTAGAAGCTGAGTGTGTCAGGTAAGTGAAGCAGAGACCAAGACAGTATAGATGTGCAAGACACTTGTTGGGAGAAATTATTAAGAAGGATGAAGATGGAAGGACTGGGAGAGGGCAGGGTACACTGCTCTGGCACCAGCAAGGGAAGGTTGGGAAGGAAGGACACTGGGGTAGGAGCTGTAGTTCTGAGTTAGTTCTAAAAAAGTGTGGATAGGGCCGACTGGGAACCTCAGATTCAGAGTAATCCTGCCCTGGGAAGGAGCAGAGTGATTCATGACCATTGCTGTGCTTAGGTCTTGTGACAAGGACAGTGCAGTGAAGTGTGGCTTGGAGTGGATGCCAAGGCGGATATGAAGATGCCTCAGCACTGTCATCTAGGCTACCTATGGCAAGTTCTAGCAATCTGAGCAATGCAGCTCTGTTTGTCATCTGTGATACAAGGAGCACAATAAATATTCCATGGGATTAATATAAGATTTTATCTAAATAGTTCATCTAAAGTATCTGGGGCAAAGTCATGGTTCAGAAGATGCTATTCCTTTCCTTTTAGCATAATAGGGTTTTTTTTTTTTTTAAATTTTATCATCCCCTTTAACTTCCTATCCTTAAAGACAGACTCCCAATCTTTCCCAAATATTTGTAGTGTCGTGTTTCCAGCTAACAGCTCAACATGGAAAAATCCTCATTTTGTCTCAGTCATCCGATCTGGGGCAAAATGTACTGGAGTTGAATAATCCAGATAATGGCTCTGGCCCTCTTGTTCCTTTATCTACATAGACAGCCTTGGAAAGGATAAAAGAACAGAAAAATAAAAACCAATTCATATTTGGCATTAGATATCTTTTCCCCTAGAGGAAATAAAGCTTGCCTCTCTTTGTGATTAAATACTTTTATGAGAACACTGTATCTTGGATGCTTTGTCTTAGTCAAGTCGTTGAGGCATGTTCAAGAAGTATTTAGAACAGAGAAGATGAGCTGAGTGGGGCAGATTGCTGCCTTGAGCCTTAGAAAGAAACCTTCTTAGAAAGAAACCCTTCTGAATTCCAGTTCACAATAGAGAACACAAAGGGTCAAAGATCCAAATAGTTAACACATTGCACCGAAAAACTAAAAAGCTTAAAACATAAGTAAAGGGAATAAAGTTCTACAAAAGACCTTTTTCATAAGCTACAGTAAGCAGATATACAAATCCATAGAGTTTTTTAAGTGATTCTATGTACGTTGTCATAAAAAAAAAATTGCATTTAGGGGAAAGTCACTGCTTTTGCTTCTGCCACATACCACAAGGCATCCAACAGCTTCAGAACACTTTCATGGAGAAGCTCTCCTTGCCCCAGCTTCAAACACCATCAGCCCAAATTGGTTATTTTCTAAGCATGGCATAATGTTGCACAGTTGTCTTTGGGTAGCTTAACATATAAACAAAATAAAAAATTTAATATCCTCTAAGGAAGTTTGTCCACAAAGCATCTTTGCTCCGTGGCTGGCTCAGCCAAGCTGATCTTGCCTTTACCTGTTCATTTGGAATATTTATTTGAATTGAGTTGTGCTGCATTCCGTTCTGTGAGATGGAAGAGAGAACACCCAGGTTTCTGAGATGGCCTGTTTAAGCTCTATGTGGTCAGACATTTTTGCTTAAAGAACTTCAAAAGTTCTTCACTGCTCACGGAAAAAAGCCAGATCACTTGGCTTATGCTTCTTTTCTAAATAGTTATGTATTACAGATACTAAAAATTACAAAAAAAAATAATAATACAGTGAGTACCCATGAGCCACAACCCTGCCTCACTAGATCTTCACATTTTGCTGTGATTGCATCAAATCTTTTCTAAAGTGACACTGAAAATTGGAGCCAGAGTTGCAGGCTCCTGTGACATCTTTCATCTATTACCCTTCTTTTAAGCAGTCACAAGTGTCCTGATTTTGGTGTGCATCGTTCCTACATGTGTAGTCCTGCCTCTACTGTATACAGAATATATCGGCATCAGTTCATGGTATTTCTGTATGTTATCCGGAATTCTTGAAGGTCTACTTCTTTTGGTTGTTAGTCAGCTATGACTGCCCAGTGATTGTTCCTTCATAAACAATGCAGTGTGCAGTGTGTGTGTGTGTGTGTGTGTGTGTGTGTGAACTAATCTTCAGTGGGGCTTTTACTTTAGCAACATTTTATAACCTTCTTTGAGGGTATATCCTGCCAGAATGGATTAGTGTTTGCTTTTTCTTGGACCTCCCAAAATAATAGCTCTCTGTGACAACTTTTATATCACTTTCTCATCTAGAAGTTTTCCGGATAATCAGGTATCGTTGACTCAAATTTTAAATCAAGTGCAACAGGTCTTTGGCAACAAATAACCAGAGATGATCATTTTGTTTTTGTGGCCAAGCTGACAAACGTTATTTGTGACTTCCTATAAGAGTCAATAGATTATTCAAGCTTGCTATTTTCATAGTCCTTGGAAGGCTCTTTCTTCTTGGGTAGGTATCCATCATGCATCCATCTATTCCCAACACTTTTAGCCTAATGCTGCTCATTGTCCACATATGTACATAAAACTCAAAAACTTTGTTAGTCCAGAGGCATCTCATGAGCTTACTGGTGAGGTTTTCAAGGACTTTGTGTTTGTTTGTTTGTTTGTTTCCTGTAGATTTGCCTTTCATTTTGGCTCAGCTATGCATTTAAAGGAGGTTGGTCATGTTTTCTGGAGCTGTGTGATGTAACCTGTTGACAGAAATGGACAGTGAACTCCCTGGACTTTCACAGTTGGTTACCACTCTTTTCTTTTTTTTGTATTCCACTTATTATCCATGCTAACTTTGTGACTTGGCCAAATAGACGAACTAATACTCTGCTTCTGCTGTTTCTTAAACTGCTCTTGTCATTGTCACCAACACCTAAGAAAAACACTTAGAGGAGGAAAGACCTATTTTTGCTCACGGTTTCAGTCCATGTTCAACTTCCACACTGCTTTGGGCCTGAGGTGAGGCAGAATGTCATGGGAGAAGAAACTGGTGGAGGAAATCTCAGCTCATGGTGTCTGGGAAGCAGAGGCATGGGGTAGGGGAAGAGGCTAGGGACAAGATGTAGTCCCCAAGGGCATGCCCCCAGTTACCTGCTTCCTCCAACAAGGTCTCACCTCCTATAGTTTCCACCACTTCACAATAGTCAAAATTATTAATCCATCAACTGGGTAATCCACCAAGAGGTCAGATTCCTCATGATCCAATCATTTCCTAAAAACCCTATTTCTGAATATTGCTGCTTTGGGACTAAGCCTTCAATACATGAATCCTTGGAGAACAATCCAGGTCTAAACCCTAACATGCTGCTTTTTTTTTCCCCCCCTGGATTTTTTTCCTTGCTAATCTCTTAAATCTATATTAATTAAGATCCTGATTAATGATACTCCTTTCACGAAATCTTTTCTCATCTGATAATGAGAAGTGCTATGCTTTTACATGCATTAGACAAGGAACTTGTGATCCAGGACAAGATCTGTGATCCATTCACTTTGAATCTGTCCTAGGTACAGTGAATGCTATGTCTTTCAGAGTCTGAGAGTCTTTGAAATGAAATTGGATTTAAGCAGAGTTTCAAACAGAAGCTGTAATATAAACATACTATCCATGGGATTGGTACAACCAGTGAAAGCTTACATTAGAGGTCTGTAAATCTATTCCAATTTTAAGACCTAATAAAATAATAATAGTCTAAATGATTTAACTTACTATGTTTCAGGAACTTTATTGGGTGCTTTACTTAAATGATCTCTGGTTCTCATGACAATTCATAAAAATAGACAAGGTTAAGGTAGTTGCTCAAGATCACAGAAGTAGGAAGAGGCAGAGCTGAAATTTGGATATCAATCTCTCTGGAGAACAGTGGCAAACATACATACATGCCAAAGTAGAAAAGCAGTATGCTTTAGTGAAGAGAAGGTATTATTTATTCCATGTGGATCATCAGGAATGGTGAACTAGGCACTGTCTCCTCCTGCCTGGTTAGTTTTTCCCTGGTTGACTTCCATAGTCTTCTATGTATTGACTGCAATTGTTGCATTTTAATCCCTGGATTTAATAGTCTGTGTATGGGATTGTCTCTCCACTAGACAATAACAGAATTGAGGTTCTTTTTATAACCATCTTGGTGTCTCTTGCCCCAGGAGACTTTATGAATTGTTTTATTCTGTTTTTTTTTTTTAAATTTCATTTTGTGTTTCATATGCTAGTTTTGGAGAGTCATAAGGCAAACTAGTAGATAAAGATTCTAAGAAGTCCTTCAGGAAGAAGATTTGTTTAGCTGTAGCTAAAGTAGCATTTTCCCATCTTATATGATCACAGAACCCTCTTTCAGAGAACATTTAATGATATCTTATACAATTAATGTCCCAGAAAACAAACCTTAGAAAATAGGCTTTGTCTATGACTTTCTGGAATGTTCTTTTTCCTTACTGTCAGGGTAATAGGTGAATAGTGGGGTATACTAGTTTAAAAAAAGTTTTCCTCATATCAATCTTTAAAAGAAACCATGGTATATAAAAAAAGGAGCAAACAAAAGTGTTAAAGAAAATGCAGTGGACATTGCTGACTTTGAGGTAACCAAACCACCCTTGTTCTACAGGTGTGTGGGGGACGGTTGAGGGGTGTGGGAATCCTGAATCCAAATGCATTCTTAAGTTTGAGTTCCCCATTAGAACGTTCATTCTGTTCTTTCAAATACGTGGAATTCTTTGTCCACTGCTCCCACTGAAGCTCATAAATCTAAGTGACAGCTGTAATATTTAGAAATACAAAGTGCAGGGAAAGACTTCATCAACAGTTTTCTCCACATTAATGGTAAACGGGTTGAGCCGTGTGTGTGTCATGAGCAGTAGGGCTGTCCAAGGGAAAAGTCCTTGGTAGGCTGTTTTATCCACTTTTAATTTTTGGTTTTAAAGAGTGGAATCTTTCAGTAGCAGGAGCAATTGCCATCAAAGCCCACCTGTTTTTTATATCTCACAGTTCCTCAGGGAACAAGGCAAATGAAGATGATCTGGGGAAGAAGAGGAGGAGTGAGGCCAAGTTATTAGCAGAACTGCTATCCAGAAAATGCATTATGCAGGGAGTTTTTCTTTTTATAACCACCTTGGTGTCTCTTGGTCCATGAAATGACTCTTGAAAAGTCTCTTTTTCTACAGCTATAAATGGTTCTACTATGATCCTCAGGAAAATACTCGTAAAACACAGTCAGGTCAGGAATTCAATGTTATTTGTCTCCTGAGTCCTGGTCCACTACACATACAGGCACACACCTATATTGACTACCAAGGCATTTGGAAGTAGTGCACTCCAATCTTTTTAGTACTTAGAGTAACTATAAAACTCTTGGTGAAGCAAAGTGACAAAGACGTTTTTATTCCTCAAAGCCTGGGTTTTCTTTTTCATTTTATTTATGTACTTTGTGTAGATTCCTAAATCAAAAACCAAAGCTAACTTAAAAATATTGGTGGTAATTTTTTGATAGGAAAAAATACCATGACTGAAGACCTACTTGGATCAGCATTATGCATTTATTTAAAGAAATTCTTATAATACACTATCAGGTAATTTTAATTCCTGTTTCACATAGAAGAATATAAAAGTCAGAGGCTAAGAGATCACAGAACTCTGAAATGGTAGAGCCAACCTTTGAAACCAGGTTTGCAACATCTCCAAGGATGTGACAGGGATATTAGAGGGGTGAGGTAATTTCAGGTCAAGTTACCTGTGAGAAAAAGCATCTACATAAAGATTGGGAGGACATGACTCTGGAGCCAGCATGGAAAGACATTACCAAAGGACATCAGAATAGGGAGGAGCATGGATGCAGTCACACCCAGACCTGTTAATGTGACCTTTTAATGCAGTCATGAATGCAATCTGTCTATCACGTCAGAGAATATTAACCAAGGGTTGGAATGGCACAGCAAGAAATGGAGGAAGAGGTAATGTCTGGTCAACACAGGTCCTCAAGGGCATGCTAATGGTGTCTGCTTTTATTTAAAGGCCAAGAATGGAATGGTAAGTTGGAGTAAATGGTGCCAGTGGGCAGATTTGTGATATATTGTTTCTGTCTAATGGGTACTATTTGTAAATGTGGGAGCTGACAAGGAGGCCTTATTCAAGAATAAGGGTCTGTCTCTGATGATGACATCGATCCTTAGGTGATGGGGAGGAGCAGGGGGTTTAGGGGAAGGAATCAAGAGTTCTGTTTGAGGCATTGAATTAACCAGTGTACAGTTTTAAAAAAATAAAAAAGAAAAATAGAAACTACTAGAAACTTTTCCCCAAGAGCAATTTGTTGTAGATAAAAGATTACAAAATTCCAGTATAACAGCTGTATTTTAATTTTCCAATGACACTATACAATACGTATTTTTGTTTTCTTGGACCCTATAGTAATCAGTTTTTTGTTGCTGGAACAAGAAGACCTGAGGAAATAAACTTAGAGAAGAAGGATTCATTAAGACTAATGGTTTCAGAAGTTTCTGTGCATGGTTGCCTGATTCTACAGCTTTGAGCCCAAGGTGAGGTAGAACATCATGGCAGAAGGCTGTGGCAAGGGAAAGCTGCTTAGCTCTTGGTATCCAAGAAAGAGAGAGGCGGTTCAGGGAGGAAGGGACCAGAAAAAAAGATAAACCCTTCTAGAGTACACCAGTGACCTACTCCCTCTACTTGGCCTAACTGCTTATAGTTTCCTGCCAATCATGCCATCAAACTATGAATTCTTCAATGGATTAATCATTGATGAGTTCAGAGCTCTCATGATCCAGTCCCTTCCCAAGAGCCCCACTGTTGAACATTGCTGTCCCAGGGACCAAGCCTTCAACATGATCCTCTGGGGGACATTCAAGATCCCGACCATAATAGGTCATTTCTTCAATTAAATTACAAATATTATATGAATGTACTCTTATGAAGACAAATATGATCAAAGAAATATTCATTGTTATATGTTCATTTTTTTCTTCTAACTAAAGAAAATTAAAACATTTGTAGGGCCCCTAAAATTATTGTGGGCCCTAGGAACTATGCCTGCTATGCTTAGTGGATTGGTTGGCTCTTGAAAAGTACTTTAAAAATTGGAGAGTGAAAAGGAATGGAGTTGTGTATTGAGATCCAGAAGCTGCTGGCACAGTGAGCTGAAGCCTGTGAGCTGCTGAGCGGCTGAAGGTACCAGTGCCCCCACTGCTGCTGCTCAGCTACCATGGTTCCCCCCAATGATGTCTCAGACTTTATTACTGTTGCAGCTTACAGTGCCATCACAGAACTTGCTGGAAGCATGGCAGCTGTCATCAATCAGAAAGCATCAAAGTTGCCATCGCTACTGAAAGAATTAGAATTCCTTCCCTGTTCTCACTGCCTTGCAATACCTTTTATTGACAGAACCTGATGGGAAGCCAGCAGGCTTGAAGTATGGGGCTATTTGTAGGACTTCAGTCCTAGCAGTATAGGAGAACATAAAAAAGTCAATGTAGGATTGATAATCAACCAATAAATGGCACATGTTTGTTAAGTTTTAGATATCTGCAAAACATACAAATGCCAATGTCAAGTGAGATCACGTTGAAGCGGGTGGAGAGAAGGAAGAGCTGAACAAAAAAGACAAAGAACTAAGATTGCCAACATTTGTATCAGAGGGAAGAAGAAATATTGCAAGGGAGCCCGAGAAGTCAAAGAGGAAAAGCAGCTGACTATAGAAGCTGAGAAGGGAGAATGTTTCTGGAAAAAGGAAATGATCACTGCGTAAAAGCTGCTGCAAGGCTGAAGATGAAAACATAAAGATGTCCTTGGATTCCACATCATGGCCATTAATGGTAACTTGATGAGGGCAAGTTCAACCAAGCGCTGTGCATGAGAGTCACACGGTTCTGTGTTTTCTGATCTACTTTATGCAAACCTCTGTGTTACATGGATAATGCCCATGCCCGTCTACTGAGTGGTGGAATAAAAGTCCAAACTCAGATTTTCAACAAGTCCAGTTCTATTTTTACTATCTCAAAAACTAATAAAGTGATCACTCTCCTTCCTTTATAAGAAACAACATTGAAAAATAAAAGGTTCCCATCCTTTCTTGTAGAAATGTTGGCTACGTGCAACTTGGACCGCATGGAATCTCAAGTTAAAACATATTCTTAGATACAGAATTCCAAAGCCTCTAGGATTTCTCATTGAGTAGTGGTTTGAGTGTGTATAGATGGAAACCAGGAGTAGGTATGGTCTTCTCATTACCACCTCCCCCAACACTTATTTTATCATCCTTCCCTTAAAGAGAAGGGAAGATGTGGTGTTCTGATCCCTTTATTTTAAAGCAATGGCAGGGTATGTTAGATCACATCTGTCAGCTAAAAAAATCCAAGAAAGCTGTGTGCCTGCTAGTCAAGCTCAAGAAGATGAAAGGTCAAGTAATAACTGGTGAGGTGAGAGGAACTGCAAGAGAGGAAAATGAAAATCTATTGAAAAATGAGGAGTTACCATGGAAGGCTAAGTAGCTGTGAAGGGCCCCAGGAGAATATCTTCAGCCAATTGTAAAAAAAGTTCCTGGAATTATTAGTGCCACCAGCAGGATATTAAGATAAAGAGAGGAAGATTCCAAGGAAGAGTAACGTTTCATCATCTCCAAGGACGTGAACAATTTAGATGTACAAGGTCCATTCCTTTTGCCAATTCCTAAGTTTGTCTTTTCCCTGGATTTCTGTAATGATCTCCTTATTTATCTTCCTGTCTTTGGTTTGCCCAATATGACTCTCTGCACCGTAGGCAAGATCATATCCCCAAAGCACAAATGTATCCATCTGCTTTAAACTCTTCAGTGCTTCCCATTGCTCTCTGGATAAAATGCAAATTCCTTAACAAAGCTTACCTCTCTTACCTTCTCCATCTTTGTCCTAATACACACTCTCTCCACCCCAACTCTATTCCTACCCTTTTATTCTGGATAATTTCTATCCACCCTCTTCATATTAAATTAGGTTTCACCTGTTGGAGAAAATTTCCCCTCGTTTCTAACATTGGACTAAGTGCCTCCACTCTGTACTGCTCTCCTTGCCTGAACACATTTCTCTATGTATATTATTTATTTGCCTGAGTTTCCCACTGGACTGTGAACTCTACAAGTTGGTATTATGCCTTATTCACTCTTATAATTCTAATGCTAGCACAATGGATGGCCCATTATATTAGTATCAGTTAACATTCATAGAACAAATAAATGAATGAAAGAAGAAGGGCCCAGGAAGGACAAGGCTGGGGGCTGAGTCTGGCTTGGATGTGCATCACCCAGGGTATTCCAAGACAGTGTAGCCAAGAAGGAATCCTTACAGAAAGAGCCAAGGTCAAAATCAAGAAAACTAGACCACATATAAGGCTTAATGTGTTAGGCTATAAACCTGAGAATAAATTATAGAGGAAGAACCTGGTGAGTTCAGGGAAACCAGGAACAAGGGACCAGGAATGGCTGAAAGGAGAAGTGGCTTTAGGAGGAAGGTGATTATCTTAGTCTGCTCAGGCTGCTGTAACTAAATACTAGAGACTTTGACTTAAAAACAACAGAAACTTGTTCTTCACCCTTGTGGACACTGGGAAGTCCAAGGCTCTGGCAGATTCAGTTTCTGGGAAGGGCTTGCTCTCTGGTTTAAAGATGGTCCCTTCCACTGTGCCTTCACATAATGGAAGGGACAAGACAACTCTCTAGAACCTCTTTTCTAAGGACACTAATCCCCTTCACTAATATCCACCTAAAGCTCAAGTCTCTAACTACTGTCACCTTGAGGATCAGGTTTCAACCTATGAATTCTGAGGGACACAGCACTCAGACCATAGCAATGGAGAATCATCATTTGGGGGCCCTTTTCACCATATCTTGTGAAAGCAGAAGAGCTTAAAGGTAATCTAAGCTGCCCTGTTCAAGAAAGCATAGTAGAGGAGAACAGGGTTCTGCAATCAGAACGCTTGTGTTTGTATTCTGGCTACTCCACCTCTCACTAGCTGTGTGACCCTGAAGAAGTTACTAAACCTTCTGCGTTAACAGTTTTCCCATCTGAAAACGATGATACTAGTAGCGCCAACCTCTTTAATGAATTATGACTTGAATGAGTGAATCTGTTCCTAGTATCCAGACCCACTGCATAATAAGCTCTCAATATGTGTGAGCAATTAGTAAGAGGCTAACAATGCCATGATGGCTCACGCCTACCATCATTGTCCAACTTCAAAACTACAAAACTGCCAAGGTCTCCTCCTTTCTTCTTTCTCTCAATTACCTGTGGTTGGAGGCAAGAAGCATCACATCTTCTGCATGCAGCTTCCAGAATTTCCCTCCTTGAAGGCCATGAGGCCCACCCAGCAGGATCTGACTCAGTGGCAAAGGCTACATTTGGGTACTGGAAAGTGCTGCTTCATATCCTTGAGAAGAATTGTCAATTTTACAACATACGAAACGATATGGAGGCTTTAGTTTTCAATTTTTTTTTTTTACAATTTATCTTACCCTGTGGAGGCTCTATTGCCACAGCAGGAAACGACAGGGTTAGGACCACTTTCCACAAGACTGGGTTGGTGGGCTTCTCCCAGCCATCTGGCAGCACCCAGTCCCTCCTCTGGGTACTAAGACTTACCGTGGCCTGTAGCAAAGGAGCAGAACAAGCAGAGTGGAACCGTCCCGAGTGCCCTTAAGGGTCAGACAGGGAGCACTGCCTCCGGCCTACAGCAGTTTCCAAGTGGATGGCAAACCCCAGAGAACACCAGCAGCACTGTCAGGCTTCCCTGTCCCTGGGGGTTGTGGGTCACAGACACTCTCCCCACCCCGACTTACCTCCATTCACACTCACGCCCAGATTCTACTAACTGGCAGCAGATCCTGAGTGACAGGGTCACCTCCCCAGAAGCCAGTCAAGCTCCACCCAGAGAGACCTCTATTTAACAGTGTAAGTTTCTTGCATCTGGGGAGCTACCTACTTGCCTGAGAAGCCAGTGAGGGGAGATGGAAAATGTGGCCAAGGGGCCTGTTCCTACCAGGGAGGTGGGTAGTGACTCCTAACAAGGCCTTCCATGTCACCTTACATGACCTGACTTCAAAGGGAGACTCTAAAGCCTGTCAGCGACTCCTTCTGCAGAGTGATCTCTCCAGGGACCATCAACAAGCAAATCCAATGCAATCCAGGGTCCTCAGTGCTGGGCCTCCTGGAGGGCCCTGCTTACTGGGGCTGCTGGTTTGGGTTGGAGATGGAAATCAGTGGCTGAGTCTTTTCCCCAGGAAAGAATGACCATCATTCTGCTGAGACACCTTGGAAGGTGTCAGAGACCCAGGAGTGCATCTGCAGGAATAAAGCTAACAGAGATAGTTGGGGGTCTGAGTTTCAAGGAGTAGACCTGTGCATTCTGGAACAGGTCCTTCTACCCGAATCTGACAAGATGAGGTCTTCAGGGAGAACTGTCAGCACACCTCTTTGGGAACAGGCATGCTGGGCAGACCACAGCTCTGCCTACCCCTCCCAGAATCTCACGGAGAAAGCAGGGCAGGATTCCTGGGCAGGCCAGTAGAGGGCAGGGGTCATCATATTAACCATATGGTAATCACCGGTGGCAGATCCCGAGGTAAGCAGGGCTTGTGATCGAACGCAGGTCTGCTGACCTCACAAGCAGTCTGTGCCTCCTGTTCCTGCTCCCTGCAACCTCAGAACCTGGAAAAGGGGAAGATGTGGTATTTGGGGTTTCAGGTTCCTGGTGGCTGGAGTCAGGGAAGGTAAAGAGCAGAACCCACTCATACTCAGAAGCCTGGCTACAGTGAGGGACCTGTGCTGGCCCAGCTGTTACGCCATGCTGGAGGGTGCAGGATGGCAGCACTACTGGGGAGGTGGTAGATGTGTACCCCCAGGCACAGGGCAAATCTGCAAGACTTTCCATGCCACAGGATGTCATGGATAGAAGAGGCATGAGGTGGGACTGCTGACTCACAGGGGGATGTGGTAGAGCAGGAAGCCCTGAAAGCACCTGCTTCAGTGCTGAGTTCATCCAGAGCTTGGAGTGGCACCCCTCCAACTGCCAGTAACCACCCATGAAATGTACGTGAACCAGATACAGAAACCATTGAATGGAAAAGTCTGGTATCTGGGAACTCCCAGCAGCACTCCTGCTTGTTTGAGACTGTTCATTACATGTGACTTCCTACTGAGCTCTGTGAGGTTCAGAACAGCTCTGGCGAAGGAGTGACCCCTTGGAGCTACATAGCCACACAGCCTCTCAGAGATGAGTGTGGCTTGCCAAGATGCCAATCAACCTGTTTGCTGCAAGTCCCCTGCCACACCAAGAAGCAAGATGCCTCCCACTGAAACTAGATCCCTGCCTTTGATGTACAGTCTCAAATAAAGGACTGCAGCCATTGTTAGTTGTTCGGTTCTAGCTCCTATGTGGACTGCAGCACCCATCAGGAGCTCCCCTTTCTGAACCTAATTTCTGGCTCTGGCTCTTATTTCTTTATTGATTATTTCAGGCTTTCATTTTCTCGGGTGGCTCATCACCTTCTGAGCAGGAAACTACACTGGCGGGGTGCTGACCTCCCCAGGATAACCAACCCCTGCCACAGATGCTGCAGCTTCTCCACCTGGTGGCAATCATTTCACCTCATATTTTGTTTTTCACATTTATCATTTCTTCCTCCTTTTAAAGTTTCATTGTCTTAAGGAATAAATGTTAGCTCTAAAGTTACTACAAGTTACAGTTAACTACAAGTTTCAGGTGAAGCATCTGAGATCCCACTGATTATTCCCTTAGAAAAGGGACTGATGCTTTGGTGAAGTAAGTCCTCTCTTAACACTTCTCTGTGCTGTTAGTCACTCTACCTTCCTTATAAGGTTTCTGCTAACTGATAATATTTTATATAATGCTGCCATGGGTGTCTTATTTGAAAGAGTAATTTGATTCTTCTAAGGCAGTTTACCCCAATTATTTCTCATCCTTCTCAATGAGTTTCTTCTGCTAAAAGCAGCCCCACTTTAGAAGAGGGAAACAGATTTCCACATCCATTAAAATGATAGCCATTATCCATGCCTTGTTATGTTTTATCATAGATCTGATATTCTTAAACTAAAGTTCATGAGAGTTTCTCAGTCTTTTTTTCATGTCATGTCCAGGCTTAAAGAAATATCCAATGATTTTGTTTGTTAAGCAGTTATGTCAAAATAGTATTTATGTCTTAACAATGTTGTAGACATCTGAAAAAATTAATGCACATAAATATTTTATATATATATATATATGTGTGTGTGTGTGTGTGTGTGTGTGTGTGTGTGTGTTATGGTTTGGATGTGAGGTATCCCCCAAAAGCTCACATGTGAGACAATGCAAAAAGGTTCAGAGGAGAAATGATTGGGTTATAAGAGTCTTAACCCAATCAGTGATTTAATCCCTTGGCAGGGATTAACTGAGTGGTAACTGAAGTGGTAGGGTGTAGCTAAAAGAGGTGAGAATTGGGGTATGGCTTTGGGTTATGTATCTGTAACTGGCAAGTGGAGATCTATCGCTCTCTCTCATTTCTGATCACCACGTGAGCTGCTTTCCTTCGCCACACTCCTCTGCCATGATGTTCAGCCTCACCTTGAGCCCTGAGGAATGGAGCCAGCCTTCTATGGACTAAGACCTTTGAAACCGTGAGCCCTCAAATAAACTTTTCCTCCTTTACCATTGTTCTGGTCACATTTTTTAGTCTCTGCAGCAAAAAAGCTGTCTAAATATGTGTGTGTGTGTGTGTGTGTGTGTGTACTTGCATTCTGCAGAGAAACAGAACCAATAGGATGTGTGTGTGCATAAGTGAGGACCAGCCTTTCCCTGCTTGGACCTTCCCCCATGATGTGCTGCCTAGAGTAATGGAGGCAGTTGTCTACGGACTGAGCTTCTGGAACTGTGAGCTCCAAATAAACTTTTCCTCTTCCAAGTTGTTCTTGTCAGGTATTTTGGTCACAGAAAATCAAAAGTTGACTAAATTGGAGGCCAGTCTTCTTTAATCAGTCTACCAACAGAGATATCCATCTCACCCAGAAATACCCTCACAGACACGCCCAGAATAATATTTAACCAAATATCTGGGAACCTCATGGCCCAGTGAAATGGACACGCAAGATTAACCATCACAGAGTGCCATAACAAACACCACAGGTGGCTCAAACAACTAACGAATTTCTCTCAGTTCTGGAGGGTGGCAGTCCAGGATCAAGATGTCCCTGGCATTAGTTTCTCCTGAGGCCCCTCTCCTTGGCCTGCAAATGGTCACCTGCTGACCTGGCTCACATGATCTCTCTGGGAATACACATCCTTGGTGTGTGTGTCCCAGTTTTCACTTCTTATAAGGACAATGGTTCTACTCTATTAGTGCCCAACTCTACCTTATAAAATGGCCTCACTTTAATCTGATTGTACTTTCAAGAACTTATTTCCAAATACAATCACAATCTGAGGTACTGGGCATTAGAATTTTAACATATGAATTTGGGATGGGAGCATATAAACCAACCCAGAACACCTATTAATGGGATTTGTGGCCTCTTGGACAAACCTTGGTATCATATTCATCACTGTTACCCTCACACTGAATTTTGTGCAATACAAGCTTGATATCACATTAACTGCTAAAGTCTCACTTTCAAGAAGATGTGCCATCAACCAAAGAAATGTAGCACAAACTAACGTTGAGCGTAACCGAATGCGAATTACCTCAAGGTAATATACTTTGCAAATGATCGAAACTAATCAAATATCATAATGTTTCACTGAAAATGTAGAGACCTTGGGGTGTCCTGTGACTTTGCTGTAGGGCTCTAGGGCCCCTTACAACACAAGCTGAGGGCCAGAATCAGAAGTGACTTCCGTATTTATGACGTTTGGTGTTCCCGGTAACTTCCAGCTAGGTATCATCCATTCTATTATTTATCACAGGAGAAAGTAAAGGTTATGTATGTACCTATGGAATTTCATTAAGATAGCACAGTAAAGAGATAGTAAAATTAGGCCTACCTCCCTCTAACACACAGCTTTCCCACTCTGTTCCTGGGGTGGGTAGAGTCAGGTAATTAGTATTCTGCATCCAGTTCCTTTCATTATTCCACCTTCCTATATTGCTGAAAGCTATAAAGTAAAAATAAAATAAAATAACACTTTTTGCAGAGGCTTTTGCAGGTAGCTAGAACTCAGGAGGCTAACAGTGATTTGAAAATTGGAAGTGCTCACAAGAGATATTAGGATGGGAGTAAGGTGAAAGTCAATGTCATGATTAACACCTGGGCGTTTATGGAAGACTTGTATTTGCTCTTTTTAGTTACACAGGATAGTAGAATGTATTTTGACATATTATACATACATGGATATAACTTCCCACTGTTGTGGTTGAACTTGATGTGGAGTTACACTGGTTGTGTATTTACATACAAACATAGGAAAGTTATGTCCAATTCATTCCACTGTCTTTCTCATTCCCATCCCTTCACACTTCAAACGAACTTCTATTCTTCTTTCTTATCCTGTGTTAGCATCCACATACCAAAGAGAATATTTGGCTTTTGGTTTTGGGGGATGGGCTTATTTCAGTTAGCATGGTATTCTCCATTTCCATCCATTTATTGGCAAATGCCATAATTTCCTTCTTTAAAGCTAAGTAATATTTCATTGTATGTTGTGTGTGTGTGTGTGTGTGTGCGCGCGCCAAGTTTTCATTATCCATTCATCTGTTGAAGGACACCTCTGTTGATTCCATAATTTAGCTATTGTGAATGGAGCTGCTATAACAATTGATGTGGCTGCATCATCATAGTATGTTGATGTAAAAAATTTTGGGTATATGCTGAGGAGTGAAATAACTTGATTAAGTGGTGATTCCATTCTAAATTTTCTGAGGAATCTCCATACTGCTTTCCAGAGTGCTTTCACCAATTTACAGTCCCACCAGCAATGTATGAGGGTACCTTTTCCCCCACATCCTCACCCACTTTTATTGTTACATGTATTCTTGATAATTGCCATTCATGAAATCTCTGTGAGTTTTAATTTCCCCTCTTTACTTGCTAGAGGTGTTAAATATGTTTCCATATATTTCTTTGTCTTTCATATTTTTTTTCTGCGAAGTGCCTGTCCAGTTGCTTTGCCCATTTAACTGATGCCTCCTGCTTCAGTTTCCTTGCTAAGGATTGCTTTAGCTCTTCTGGACCTCTTATTTTTCCAAATGCCTTTCATGACTGGGTTTTCTGTTTCCATGAAGAATGTTATTAGGGTTTTAATAGAAATTGCATTAAATCTGTATAGTGCTTTTTGTGGTATGGTCATTTTGACAATATTAATTCTACCTCTCCAAGAACATGGGAGATCTTTCCATCTTCTCAAGTCTTCTTCAATTTAATTTTTTTAGTGACCCATAGTTTTCATTGTAGAGGTATTTCACCTTTTTGTTCAATGGATTCCAAATATTTCATTTTTCTCAAGGCTATTGTGAATGAAACAGTTTTCCTAATTTATCAGTTGATTCATCACTGGTGTATAGGAATGCAGTTGATTTATAAATTATCCTGAAAGGATGTTGAATTTGTTTATGAGTTCTAGACATGTTCTGGTGGAGTTTTTTTTTTTTTTTTGGTCTTCTAAATATATGATCATGTCATTAACAAATAGAGATAGTTTGAGTTCTTCTTTTCCTTTCCTACTCTTATCCCTTTAATTTCTTTCTTCTGTCTAATTGTTCTGGCAGCAGTTTCCAGTACTATTTTGAATAGATGTGGTAAAAGAAGACATCCCTGTCTTGTTCCAGTTTTTAGAGGAAATGCTTTCAACTTTTCTCCATTTTGAATGATGTTAGCCATGGCTTTAACATTTATAGCTTTTACATTGTTGAGATTTGTTCCTACTATCCATAGTTTTTCTCGTGTTTTGAAAATGAAAGTATGCTGCATTTTGTCAAATGCTTTTATTTTTGCATCTATTGAGATAAACATGGGATTCTTCTCTTTAAGTCTATTGAAGTGATGAATTACGTTTATTTACTTCTGTATGTAGAAACAAACTTGCATCCCTGAGATGAACCCCGTTTGATCATGATGCACTATCTTTTTAATATGGTTTTATATACGATTTACCAGTATTTTATTAAGAAAATTTGCAGCTATGTTTGTCAGGGATATTGGTATAAAGTTTGTTTTCCTTGATGTGTCTGTCATTGTTTGATTTTGATATCAGGGAAATACTAGCTTTAAAGAATGAGTTTGGAAGGGTTCCCTCATTTTTAATATTTAATGGAATAATTGAGGAGAATAAGTGTTAGTTCTTCTTTAAAGATCTGCTAGATCTTGGATGAGAATCCTCTGGTCCTGGGCTTTTAAATTGTGTCTTTTGTTTCAATCTCATTGATTTCAGCCCTGATTTAAATTATTTCTTATCTTCTACTACTTTGGGTTGATTTGTTCTTCTTTTTTCTGGCGCTTTGAGATGTAATATCAGGTCATTGACTTATTGACTTTTTATTCTTTTAATAAATGAGCTCAATGCAATGAACTGTCCTCTTATCACTGCCTTCATAATGTCCAGAGATTTTGGGACATGTTGTATTCAAGTTCACATTTACCTCTAAGAATATTTTTATCTCCTCCCTGATGTCTTTTGTTATCTATGTGTCATTTAATAGTGTATTATTTAGTTTCCAGGAGTTGGAGTAGCTTCCACTTTTTATTTTGTCATTGATTTCTAATTTTATTCCATTATGATCTGATAGAATGCAGGGTAGTACCTCTACTTTTTTGTATTTGCTAAGACTTGCTTTGTGGCATAACATATGGTCTACTTTAGAGAAGAATCCATGTGCTGCTGAGAAAAACATGTATTCACTTATT
This sequence comes from Marmota marmota marmota, assembly GCF_001458135.2. Taxonomy (NCBI): domain Eukaryota; kingdom Metazoa; phylum Chordata; class Mammalia; order Rodentia; family Sciuridae; genus Marmota; species Marmota marmota. Next base: position 10,322,296 of record NW_026000082.1, on the reverse strand, counting down.
GATGGATGAAATATTCTGTATGTTTTTGTTAAGTCCAAATTACTGATTATATTATTAAGTTCTATAGTTTATTTCTTTAGTTTATCCAGTGATGAGAGAGGTATGTTAAAGTCACCCAATATTATTGTGTTGTTGTCCATTTGATTCATGAAATTGAGAAGGGTTTGTTTGATATTTTGTGGATGCTTCGCTGTTTGGGGCATAGATATTTATGATTGTTCTGTCTTCTTGGTGAATGATTCCCCTGGGAGTATGAAATGACCTTCTTTATCCCTTCTGATTAACTTTGGTTTAAAGTCTATTTTATCATATATGAGGATGGAAACCCTGCTAGTTTACATGGTCCATGTGAGTGATATTTTTTTCCCATCCTTTCACCTTCAGTCTATGGATGTCTTTTCCTATGAGATGAGTCTCTTGAAGACAGCATATTGTTGGGTCTTTTTTTTTTTTTAAATCCAATCTGCCAGAACATGTCTTTTTTTTTTTTTAATTTTTATTGTGGGTTGTTCAAAACGTTACAAATTTCTTGGCATATCATATTTGACACTTTGATTCAAGTGGGTTATGAACTCCCACCTTCACCCCATACACAGATTGCAGAATCACATCAGTTACACATCCATTGATTTACAAATTGCCATCCTAGTGTCTGTTGTGCTCCGCTGCCTTTCCCATCCTCCACCCTCCCCCCTCCCCACCTCTCCCCTCCCCTCCCCTCCTCTCTCTCTACCTCCTCCACTGTATAACCCTGAGGGTCTCCTTCTATTACCATGCAATTTCCCTTCTCTCTCCCTTTCCCTCCCACCTCTCATCCCTGTTAAATGTTAATCTTCTTCTCCTGCTCTTCGTCCCTACTCTGTTCTTAGTTACTCTCCTTATATCAAAGAAGACATTTGGCATTTGTTTTTTAGGGATTGGCTAGCTTCACTTAGCATAATCTGCTCTAATGCCATCCATTTCCCTGTAAATTCTATGATTTTGTCATTTTTTAATGCAGAGTAATACTCCATTGTGTATAAATGCCACATTTTTTTTATCCATTCGTCTATTGAAGGGCATCTAGGTTGGTTCCACAGTCTTGCTATTGTGAACTGTGCTGCTATGAACATCGATGTAGCAGTGTCCCTGTAGCATGCTCTTTTTAGGTCTTTAGGGAATAGACCAAGAAGGGGAATAGCTGGGTCAAATGGTGGCTCCATTCCCAGCTTTCCAAGAAATCTCCATACTGCTTTCCAAATTGGCTGCACCAATCTGCAGTCCCACCAGCAATGTACAAGTGTACCCTTTTCCCCACATCCTCGCCAGCACTTGTTGTTGTTTGACTTCCTAATGGCTGCCAATCTTACTGGAGTGAGATGGTATCTTAGGGTGGTTTTGATTTGCATTTCTCTGACAGCTAGAGATGGTGAGCATTTTTTCATGTACTTGTTGATTGACTGTATGTCCTCCTCTGAGAAGTGTCTGTTCAGGTCCTTGGCCCATTTGTTGATTGGGTTGTTTGTTCTCTTATTGTCTAATTTTTTGAGTTCTTTGTATACTCTGGATATTAGGGCTCTATCTGAAGTGTGAGGAGTAAAGATTTGTTCCCAGGGTGTAGGCTCCCTATTTACCTCTCTTATTGTTTCTTTTGCTGAGAAAAAACTTTTTAGTTTGAGTAAGTCCCATTTGTTGATTCTAGTTATTAACTTTTGTGCTATGGGTGTCCTATTGAGGAATTTGGAGCCCGACCCCACAGTATGTAGATCGTAGCCAACTTTTTCTTCTATCAGACGGCGTGTCTCTGATTTGATATCAAGCTCCTTGATCCATTTTGAATTCACTTTTGTGCATGGCGAGAGAAAGGGATTCAGTTTCATTTTGTTGCATATGGATTTCCAGTTTTCCCAGCACCATTTGTTGAAGATGCTATCCTTCCTCCATTGCATGCTTTTAGCCCCTTTATCAAATATAAGATAGTTGTAGTTTTGTGGATTGGTTTCTGTGTCCTCTATTCTGTACCATTGGTCCACCCGCCTGTTTTGGTACCAGTACCATGCTGTTTTTGTTACTATTGCTCTGTAGTATAGTTTGAAGTCTGGTATCGCTATACCGCCTGATTCACACTTCCTGCTTAGCATTGTTTTTGCTATTCTGGGTCTTTTATTTTTCCATATGAATTTCATGATTGCTTTCTCTATTTCTACAAGAAATGCCGTTGGGATTTTGATTGGCATTGCATTAAACCTATAGAGAACTTTTGGTAATATCGCCATTTTGATGATGTTAGTTCTGCCTATCCATGAACAGGGTATATTTTTCCATCTTCTAAGATCTTCTTCTATTTCTCTCTTTAGGGTTCTGTAGTTTTCATTGTATAAGTCTTTCACCTCTTTTGTTAGGTTGATTCCCAAGTATTTTATTTTTTTTGAAGATATTGTGAATGGAGTGGTTGTCCTCATTTCCATTTCAGAGGATTTGTCGCTGATATACAGGAATGCCTTTGATTTATGCGTGTTGATTTTATATCCTGCCACTTTGCTGAATTCATTTATTAGCTCTAATAGTTTCTTTGTAGAGCCTTTTGGGTCTGCTAGGTATAGAATCATATCATCTGCAAATAGTGATAATTTAAGTTCTTCTTTTCCTATTTTGATGCCTTTAATTTCTTTCGTCTGTCTAATTGCTCTGGCCAGTGTTTCGAGAACTATGTTGAACAGAAGTGGAGAGAGAGGGCATCCCTGTCTTGTTCCAGATTTTAGAGGGAATGCCTTCAGTTTTTCTCCATTCAGAATGATGCTAGCCTGAGGCTTAGCATAGATTGCTTTTACAATATTGAGGTATGTTCCTGTTATCCCTAGTTTTTCTAGAGTTTTGAACATAAAGGGATGCTGTACTTTGTCGAATGCTTTTTCCGCATCTATCGAGATGATCATATGGTTCTTATTTTTAAGTCTATTGATGTGGTGAATAACATTTATTGATTTCCGTATATTGAACCAGCCTTGCATCCCAGGGATGAATCCTACTTGATCATGGTGCACAATTTTTTTGATATGTTTTTGTATCCGATTCGCCAGAATTTTATTGAGGATTTTTGCATCTAGGTTCATTAGAGATATTGGTCTGTAGTTTTCTTTCTTTGAAGTGTCTTTGTCTGGTTTAGGTATCAGGGTGATGTTGGCCTCATAGAATGAATTTGGAAGTTCTCCCTCCTTTTCTATTTCCTGAAGTAGCTTGAAAAGTATTGGTATTAGTTCTTCTTTAAAGGTTTTGTAAAATTCTGCTGTATACCCATCCGGTCCTGGGCTTTTCTTAGTTGGTAGTCTTTTGATGGTTTCTTCTATTTCCTCAATTGATATTGGTCTGTTTAGGTTGTCTATATCCTCCTGACTCAATCTGGGCAGATCATATGACTTAAGAAATTTATCTATGCCTTCACTATCTTCTAATTTATTGGAGTATAAGGATTCAAAATAGTTTTTGATTATCTTCTGTATTTCTGAAGTGTCTGTTGTGATATTGCCTTTTTCATCCCGTATGCTAGTAATTTGAGTTCTCTCTCTTCTTCTCTTCGCTAGCATGGCTAAGGGTCTGTCGATTTTGTTTATTTTTTCAAAGAACCAACTTTTAGTTTTGTCAATTTTTTCAATTGTTTCTTTTGTTTCGATTTCATTAATTTCAGCTCTGATTTTAATTATTTCTTGCCTTCTACTTCTTTTGCTGTTGTTTTGCTCTTCTTTTTCAAGGATTTTGAGATGAAGTATGAGATCATTTATTTGTTGGTTTTTTCTTTTTTTAAGGAATGAACTCCAAGCAATGAATTTTCCTCTTAGAACTGCTTTCAATGTGTCCCATAGATTCCGATATGTTGTGTCTGTGTTTTCATTTATCTCTAAGAATTTTTTAATTTCCTCCTTGATGTCTTCTATAACCCATTGATCATTCAGTAACCTATTGTTCATTCTCCAAGTGATGTATGCTTTTTCCTTCCTTCTTTTATCGTTGATTTTCAGTTTCATTCCATTATGATCAGATAAGATGCATGGTATTATCTCTACTCCTTTATATTGTCTAAGAGTTGCCCTGTGACATAATATATGATCTATTTTTGAGAAGGATCCATGTGCTGCTGAGAAAAAAGTGTAACTGCTTGATGTTGGGTGGTATACTCTATATATGTCAATTAGGTCTAGGTTATTAATAGTGTTATTGAGTTCTATAGTTTCCTTATTCAACTTTTGTTTGGAAGATCTGTCCAGTGGCGAGAGAGGTGTGTTGAAGTCTCCCATGATTATGGTATGGTGGTCTATTAGACTCTTGAACTTGAGAAGAGTTTGTTTGACGAACATAGCTGCACCATTGTTTGGGGCATAAATATTTATGATTGTTATGTCTTGTTGGTGTATGGTTCCCTTAAGCAGTATGTAGTGTCCCTCTTTATCCCTTTTGATTAACTTTGGCTTGAAATCTATTTTATTTGATATGAGTATGGACACTCCTGCTTGTTTCCGAAGTCCATATGAGTGATATGATTTTTCCCAACCTTTCACCTTCAGCCTATGTATGTCTTTTCCTATCAAATGCGTCTCCTGTAGGCAGCATATTGTTGGGTCTTGTTTTGTGATCCATTCTACTAGCCTGTGTCTCTTAATTGGTGAGTTTAAGCCATTAACATTTAGGGTTATTATTGAGATATGGGTTGTTCTTCCAGCCATATTTGTTTATTTCTGTTACTAAACATGGTTTGTTTTCCTCTTTGATTATTTCCCCCCCCTTTACTGTCCTACCTCCCACTGTTGGTTTTCATTGTTATTTTCCATTTCCTCTTCCTGTAATGTTTTGGCGAGGATGTTTTGAAGAGATGGTTTTCTAGCTGCGAATTCTTTAAACTTTTGTTTATCGTGGAAGGTTTTAATTTCATCTTCCATCCTGAAGCTTAATTTCGCTGGATACACAATTCTTGGTTGGAACCCATTTTCTTTCAGTGTTTGAAATATGTTATTCCAGGATCTTCTAGCTTTCAGAGTCTGTGTTGAAAGATCAGCTGTTATCCTGATTGGCTTACCCCTAAATGTAATCTGCTTCCTTTCTCTTGTAGCTTTTAAAATTCTCTCCTTATTCTGTATGTTGGGCATCTTCATTATAATGTGTCTAGGTGTGGATCTCTTATGATTTTGCACATTCGGCGTCCTGTAGGCTTCTAGGATTTGGGATTCTGTCTCATTCTTCAAGTCTGGGAAGTTTTCTCGTATTATTTCATTGAATAGACTGCTCATTCCTTTGGTTTGGAGCTCTGTACCTTCCTGTATCCCAATGACTCTTAAGTTTGGTCTCTTAATGTTATCCCATATTTCTTGGATGTTCTGCTCATGGTTTCTTAACAGTCTTGCTGAGCTGTCTATGTTCTTTTCCAGTTGAAATACTTTGTCTTCATTGTCTGATGTTCTATCTTCTAAGTGTTCTACTCTGCTGGTAGTATTCTCCATTGAGTTTTTAAGTTGGTTTATTGCTTCCTGCATTTCTAGGATTTCTGTTTGTTTGTTTTTTATAACCTCTATCTCCCTGTATAGTTGATCCTTTGCTTCCTGGATTTGTTTGCGTAATTCATTGTCGAAGTGATCTTTCATTGTCTGATTTTGCTGTTTAATGTCTTCCTTGATACTCCAGATCATCTGAAGCATGTATATCCTGAATTCTTTATCTGACATTCCATCTGCTGCAGCTGTTACCTCTTCTAAAGTTGCGTTGACCTGCATTGCTTGTGGTCCTTTCTTTCCTTGTCTTTTCATACTGCTTGCGTATCTTTCCTGCAGGTGCGGGCGGCGGCTCTGCTCTCTCCTTATTCCAATTGGGGTGTCGTGGCTACCACGCCGGCAGGTCACTGGGCCTGTTCTGGGCGCTGGCGGCGGCTCTGTTCTGCCCCTACTCCAATTGGGGTGACGAGTGTACCACGCCGGCAGGCCACCGGGCCTGATCCGCCGGTCGGTTGCAGGTTTGCCTACCCTGCAGGCGCGGGCGGCGGCTCTACTCTGCCCCTACTCCAAATGGGGTGACGTGTCTGTCGTACCGGCAGGCCACTGGGCCTGTCCCGCTGGTCGGTCGCAGATCTGCCCACCTTTCGGGCACGGGTGGAGGCTCTGCTCTGCCCCTACTCCAATTGGGGTGTCGTGACTACCCCGCCTGCAGGACGCTGGGCCTGTTCCTGGCACGGGCGGCGACTCTGCTCTGCCACTACTCCAATTAGGGTGGTGTTTGTACCACGCCGGCAGGCTCCTGGGCCTGATCCGCCGGTCTGTTGTAGGTCTGCCTACCTTGGAGGCGCGGGCAGCGGATCTGCCCTGCCCCTCCTACCACGCCTGCGGACCCCTGGGTCTGATCTGCAGTTTGATCACTGGTCTGCTCACCCTGCGGGCACGGGTGGCGGTTCCGCTCCGCCCCCACTCCAATTGGGGTCACGTGACCACCACACCGGCAGGGCCTGATCCGGGCGTGGGAGAAGGATCTGCTCTGCCCCTACTCCAGTTGGGGTGACATGTGTACCACACTGGCAGGCCACTGGGCCTGACCCGCCCGGCTGTCACAGGTCTGTTTACCTTGCAAGCGCGAACGGCGGCTCTGCCCTGCCCCTCCTACCACGCCCATGTACCACTGGGTCGCGGGTCTGCCCACCTTGCGGGTGCGAGTGGCGGCTCCGCTCCGCCCCCTCTCCAATTGGGGTCACGCGGTCACCACGCTGGCGAGCCGCTGGGCCTGCTCCGGGCGCTGGCGGCGGCCCGGCTTCTCCCCTCTGGCTCAACGACAAATTGAGGAGACTCGGGTGACTGTGCCTCACCCCCCCTACCAGGAGACCAACTGCTTATGTCACCGCTGGTATTGATGAAGTTCTCTCCTCCGCCGCTTTCTGCTGACATCAGATCTCTGCCATGTTGGTATCCTATGCGAATGGCAGCATTTCGTTCCCCTTGCCGGGCAACCAAAGCAACGGGTGAGTCCTGACCGGCCCTCAGCAGGACCCGGACCGAGAAGCAGTTTCCGCGGGCTCCTAGCCCCGGGCCAGGGAAGTTCCGGGAGCCGGAACTCGGCCGCTCCGTGCTCGGTGTAAGCTCCTATAAGTGTAAGCTCCAAGAAGCAGTCCCCGCGGGCTCAGTTCCGGGAGCCGGAATTCGGCTGCTTAGTGCTTGTTGTATGCTCTGATAGGAGCAGGGTCCAAGAAGCAGCCTCCGCAGGCTCCGCGGCCCTGGGCCAGGGCGGTTCCGGGACGGTTCCGGGAGCCGGAACTCGGCCGCCCCGCGCTCGGTGTTCGCTCCGATAAGATCAGGTTCTAAGAAGCACCCAGGCACTGAACCCTAGCAATCTGTCTGCAAGCCGCAGGCGAATTGCAGCCTGAAATTACCTGATCTATGGCTGAATGAGCTGCGGTCAGTCGAAAACAGGGAAGGTGACGTCAGTTTACCAACATGGTGGCTGCTGGCCTCCTCTGTGGTCTGACCGGTGTGGAGAACCGAGATGGACCGCTTCCTTCCCCCGTCTCGAACCCAGAATTCAGCCCTGAGTACGGTGCTTGCACGGCTGGCAGAAACTGCAGCGCTGTAACCCTGCGTCTCTATCCCAGCGCGCGCTGCAGACTCTAGCCGCGGGGCGATTTGCTGAATAAGCAGTTACCCTCCGTGCGACAAACCTCTCGCGTTTGAGTCCCCGTAGCCGATCCTCGTGCGATGGAAATCCTTCCTCCAGGTTCCGGAGCACCCCACTATTGCTGGAAATTCCTAACAAGATATCCTTTAGCCGTCCTGACTTGTCATACTCCCACACAGTGAAGCAGCACACGGGGGTAATGCACTCCCCTCGCCGCCATCTTCTTTCTCCCTCTAAATATTATTTAACAAAGGGATTTTTGCACTTAGATGGCACTCAGTTGCCTTGGAGGGAACAGGTGATAGGTGCTGTAGATATCATTGGAAAATTGCAACTGGAGCTCAGGGGTGCCTTTCAGGAGCTGGGCCACCTGTTCTACCTGAAACGGTGTCTTCTCCAGGATCACAACAGCATCCTCTCCATTCCCATCCCCAGAGTCCTCATTCACCTTCCCGTGTAGGAAAATGATTTTGTCCCGCGCAGATTCCCTCAGCACTTTTTGCACTCTAAAGCCGGAGAACGGTAAGCGAACACGAGAAGAAGTACCAATTCCAACTCCTGTTTCCTTTTCTCCTGTGCTGCGGGTTTCCGCCTCTGCGTCGGATTCGCGCTTTCTTTTGGGCTGAGGTGCAGTGTCCGCCATGCTCCAGAACATGTCTTTTGATTGATGAGGTTAGGTCATTCACATTCAGGGTTATTATTGAAACAATGTTTGTATTCATGGTCTTTTGGGTTAATTTTTGGTTTTTAACTTGACTTGGTTTCTCCTTTGATTGGTATTTCCTTTAGCGTAATACCTTCTGTTGCTGGTTTTCCTTGTTGGTTTTTTGTTTCCTCCTCATGGAATATTTTGCCAAGGATGTTCTGTAGTGCAGGCTTTCTTGCCATAAATTCTTTTAACTTTTGTTTATCATGAAAGGTTTTTATTTTATAATCAGATCTAAAGCTTAATTTTGCTGGATATGATTCTTGGTTGGTATCCATTTTCTTTCAGAGTGTTTATATGTTGTTCCAGGATTGCCCAGCTCTGAGGGTCTGGGTTGAAAAATCTGCTGAGATACATATTGGTTTCCCCCATATGTAATCTGAAACGTCTCTCTTGTGGCTTTAAAAATTCTATCCTTATTCTGTATGCTACGCATTTTCATTATAATGTGACTTTGTGTGGATATGTTGTAATTTTGTACACTTGGAGTCCTGTAAGCCTCTTGTATTTGATTTTTCAATTCATTCTTCATGTTTGGGGGATTTTCTGATATTAATTCATTGAAGAGATTGTACATTCCTTTTGTTTTTTATCTCTATGCCTTCTTTCATCCCGATAATGCTTAGATTTGGTCTTTTTATATTATTCTATGATTCTTGAAGTATCTGTTCATGGTTTCTTACCATCTTCACTGTATGGTCAACTTTATTTTCAAGATTATATATATTATCTTCATTGTCTGAGGTTCTGTTTCCCAAGTGATCTAGTTTGTTGGTGATGCTTTCTATTGAATTTTTTATTTTGTTCATTGTTTCCTTCATTTCAAGGATTTCTCATTTATTTTTTCTTCTTCAGAACCTATCTCTTTCTTGAAGTAATCTTTTGCTACCTGTATTTGTTCTCTTGTCTGTTGGATTGATCGATTATACCCTGCATTTGCTCTTTTACATCATCCTTCACTTCACAGATCATTTTAATTGTGTACATTCTGAACTCCTTCTCTGACATTCCATCTACTATGCTGCCAATAGATTCTATTATTGCAGCATCTTGGTTTCTCTGGGCCACTTTCTTCCCCCTTTTTTCTTTTTCTTTCTTTTTTCTTTTTAGAGGGGGGGGGAGAGAGAGAGAGAGAGAGAGAATTTTAATATTTATTTATTTTAGTTTTCGGCAGACACAAAATCTTTGTATGTGGTGCTGAGGATGGAACCCGGGCCGCACGCATGCCAGGCGAGCGCGCTACCGCTTGAACCACATCCCCAGCGCCCCCCCCTTTTTTTTTCATGTTGTCCATGTGTCTTCCTCTCTAGCAGTGTGGATCTGAGGTATTACAATTTCTACTCTATAATCTTGTAGTGTCCCTGCAGGTTACCAATACCTTGCCTTTAAGGGGGAGAACAATATTTACAGCATCCAATGCAAACAATATGCATAATAAACAGAAATGATTTGTTTGATTAATAGGTACAATATAAATAGTAGGTTTGCATAAAGGACTATAGTTTCTAATGGTGAAAAATGAAAGATCGAGGAGGGTGTAGGGTGTGGGGTTTATGAGGTAGGAGGTGAGAATATAGAGGTATTAGATTATAGGAGGGGTGAAAGAAGAATCAAAAGAAGAAGACTAGCAGAGATACCTCTGGTGTAAACAGACCTGCAGGGACCTTAGTGATGGTCTTCCAGGTCCTGACTGTTGTCTTTAGATGGACGCAGGCCGGCAGAGTCATGTGTTGGTATTTGGAAGGCTGCTGCATGATGGCTATTCTCCTCCATGCATGTGCAGTTGTTGGATCTATCCAGTGGTGAGAGAGGTGTGTTAAATTCATACAGTATTACTGTGTTATGGGCTATTTGAGTCTTGAAATTGAGAAGGGTCTGTTTGATATATGTAGATGCTCCATTGTTTGGGGCATAGATATTTACAATTGTTATGTCTTGTTGATGTATAATTCCCTTAAGCAGTATGAAATGTCCTTCTTTGCCCCTTTTGATTAACTTTTGTTTGAAGTCCACTTTATCTGCTTGTTTACAAGATCCATGTTTTTTTTTTCATCCTTTACCTTCAGTCTGTGGATATCTTTGCCTATGAGGTAGGTCTCTTGGACACATCACATTTTTGGGTCTTGTTTTTTAATACAATATGACAGTCTATGTCTTTTGATTGATGAGATTAGGCCGTTTACATTCAATGTTATATTTAAAAATGTTTTTTATTCCTTGTCATTTTCATTTATTTCTGTTTTTTAATTTAAATTAGTTTTTCCTTTGATTGACTATTCTTCTAGTATAGTTCCTCCCTTTGTTGATTTTCCCTTTTATCTTTTATTTCTTCTTCATTACATATATTATTGAATATATTTTCTAGAACAAGTTTTCTAATTATGCATTTTTCCCTATTGTTTATTATGGAAGGTTTTTATATCATCATTAATTCTGAAGCTTAATTTTTCTGGATGTATTGTTCTTGGCCGACATCCATATTCTTTCAGAGCTTGGTATATGTTATTTCAAGACCTCCTAGCTCTGAGAATCTGGTTTGAGAAATCAGCTGAATTTCAAATTGGTTTTCCTCTAAATGTAACCTGTCATTTTTTTTTCTAGCAGTCTTTAAAATTCTCCCTTTATTCTGAAGTTAGGCATTTTCATAATAATGTAACTTTGTGTGGGTCTTCTGTAATTTTGTATATATGGGGTCCTATAAACCTCCTGTATTTGATTTTTTATTTCATTCTTGAGGTTTGGGAAATTTTGTGATAAAATTTCATTGAAAAAATTGTGCATTCCTTTGGTTTGCATCTCTAAGCCTTCATTTATTTTTTTTTATTTTATTTATTTTTATTTTTTATTGTTGGTTGTTCAAAACATTACATAGTTCTTGATATATCATCTTTCACACTTTGCTTCAAGTGGGTTATGAACTCCCATTTTTAGCCCATATACAGATTGCAGAATCACATCAATTACACATCCATTGATTTACATATTGCCATACTAGTGACTGTC
>NW_026000082.1:10282318-10310313 GCF_001458135.2 Marmota marmota marmota | reverse complement strand
TATCCTCCTGACTCAATCTGGGCAGATCATATGACTTAAGAAATTTATCTATGCCTTCACTATCTTCTAATTTATTGGAGTATAAGGATTCAAAATAGTTTTTGATTATCTTCTGTATTTCTGAAGTGTCTGTTGTGATATTGCCTTTTTCATCCCGTATTCTAAGCCTTCATTTATCCCAATAAATCTTACATTTGGTCTTTTCATGGTATCCCATATTTTTTGGAAGTTTTGTTTTTGGTCTCCTAACATTTTTTCTCTGTGTCAACTTTATTTTCAATATCATATATTTTATCTTCATTGCTTGAAACTCTGTCTTTCAACTGATCTAGTCTGTTGGTGATGCTTGCCATTGAATTTTATTTCATAATTAAGTAAATCTTTATTTCCAGATATGAGTGGGGATAGGATTATTTCCTCTGAAATAATTTGCCAGAAAATAACAGAAGTCCATACACACATTAACTTTCATACTTTTGGTTATCATTTGTCAAAAGAATGAACAATTATACTCCATTGAATTTTTAATATTGTTTACTGATTCCTTCACTTCAAGGATTTTTTTCCATAATCTCTACATCTTTTTTAAAGTTATCTTTCACTTCTCTTCAATTTCACTTCTTACATTGTCCTTCACCTTGCAGATGAGTCTAACTATGTACACTCTAAACTCCTACTTTGACATTTCTTTCACTGTGGTGATGATAGATTCTGTTATTAATGTATCTTGGTTTGTTTGGGGTGATTATTTTTCCCTTGCTTTTCCTTTTGTTTGTGTATCTACCCATCTAATACTATGGATCTGAGGCTGAGAATTTTCTACCTTGTGGACTTATAGTGTCCCTGAAGTTTCCAATACCTCACTGCTTATTAGCAGACAAATAGTAACAACAATCAAATGCAAACAATATACAGAATCAAACCAAATAGTTCCTGCTATGCATCTACAATAAATAAAAATGATATGATCTATTATTGCCTATAATAAAAATAGTAAGTTTGCAAAAGAGTTCACAATTTTGAATGGTAGATAGGTAGAGAATAGAAGTGATGTAGTATGTGATGATTATGAGGGAGGAGGAGAGACAATAGAAGCAAAACGTTAAGAAAGAGTGAAAAAGAGAACAATTAGGGATTGGCTTTTAGGGGAAGAAATGATACAAAGAGTGTCAAGAGAAACAGGTGAGTGAAAAGTATATACAAAGTAAAAATTTTAAAAATTGAAAATAAAAAGATAAAAACAAATAAATACAAGACAAAACTGAAATATACTAATCAAACATCTTAGTCCTCAAAAGTTGATCCATGAAAAATAACTGGCTTCAAAAATGCTATAAATGAGAAAAAAAAACAAATATGAATTTGTATTAATGACTATGAACTATTAAGCTCACAATTAAATAGAGAAAAGAAAAAAAAAGAAGTCAATGAAAAATTTAAAGAAGTGTTTTCTGTTTAAGTACAAAAGATTCTCAGCTTCCCTTCTCAGCAGTATTATGTGGGGTTGTCTGGAGTAGGATGCTTGCTCTGCCTTCAGGTTGTGGTTGCTAGAATTAGAGATATATTCCTGTAGGCAAAACTCTTGGAAGCAGGATTTAGGCTTAGGTAGGCTCCAGGCTCTTCACTGAATGCCAATTGGTCTGTAGATTTTCAATCAGCGCCCAGATCTCCAGGGCCCAGCAACTGCTGGTCCACACTGGAAGACTATGTTCCAGCGGTCTTCCCTGGATTCCACTTGTGTGGTGGAGGAGTCGGTTCTTAGTTGATCACATCACCTGTGGGCCCCACATTTTCTGGTATAAGGTTTAGTCTCCAAAGTCAATCTCTCCTTCCCTCACTCTTTCCAATTCCTAGCCAGGTGCATCTCTCCTAGCCAGTCCTGCAAGCTGCTGGATTGGAGGGGGAAAGGTAGAACCATGTAGGTTTCCACAACCAGTTGTCCCACGTGTAAACTTCTCTCCACATTTGAGTTTCTCCTGGTCACTTAGACACACTCTATGTTGTGCAGTGTGGGTTTGCCAGGCCTGTATTTGAGGGCCAAACTTGGGTTTTCCATGAATTGGCTCCCCTAGCTGCCAACCCTACGCCACAGCTGTAAAATGTTTCCTTTCTCTGTCCTCCATGCACATCAGGGAGAGATGGGGCTTCTTTCCTGCACAGTGATATTGTGCAGCATGCCTTTCAGTTTAATTGGGCAGTGTCTTTGATCTCTGGTTTCTCCACACCCAGATAAGCCTCAGGTCTCCTAAAAATGTGGGTTCCTTTAATTTCCTTATCCCTCCATTTTGCTCCCAGAAGGATCACTCTGGCTAGTGCCTCCATCTGTAGCACCGGGAATTTGTTCCTTATTTTCCCCATTCTGATTTTAATGTCCAGTATTCACTTCCAGTAAAGTTATCTGTCCCCCTTTGGTTCACCCACTTTTCTGAGAATCTGCCTGTCTGCATTTTTGGTTTTACATCATGAAGTGGCCAGGAAAGCAACCTTCTCTAATCCACCATCTAGAAAAAAACCCTGGGCATTTTTATTTATTTATCTTTTTTTTTTTTGTAGTGCATCCTTTTAACTTCTCTTTGGGCTTGAATATCATGGTGGTCACAGCACTGAGCAGATTTAGTGTTCTTTGCTCACTCACCAAATTTTTGAAGCTTACAAGCAGTTGTGATGACTTTGGTGGAAGCTTATTCATCTGGCATATTGATCCATGGATTGTAGCCACTGAAGTAGGTTCTTGAACTCAAGAGTTCTATTAGCCATTCCTGTGTGTCCGTGGTGACTCTGACATAAGTGGGAAGTTCTTGTGTGTGTATGTGTGTGTGTGTGTGTGTGTGAGAGAGAGAGTGTAATCATTCTTGTAATGTTCTGAGACACTCTTAGCGACTCAGAACACTGCAAGCTCTTTTGACACTTTAGAAAGCCCTGGATTCCCTGATAAAAGCTCCTTAACATACAATGAATGATGCATGTCTCCTATACCTGAGTCTGAGTGATGTGATTATCTTGCACATATGTAGAGGAAAGCTATTACATTTGTACTGGAGAAATAGAAAACCTAAGAGATCATTCTAACCATCTTTACCTGTTTTGACAATGTTCATAAACTAATGAGCTACTACACATTTCTTTTTTTTAGGATTCATTAAATAGTTTAGACGGATGATTTAAAAAACTAATTTTTCTATCTTCTCTCCCTTAGCTGTATTTCTTGGCATAAATTCCTACACACACACACACACACACACACACACACACACAATCTAGATGGTGAATTATATTGTTTAAACTTTTAAATCATTTTATCCAGAAAACAAGGAAAGAAAGCAGCTTTGTTTTAACACAAATATAAATAAGTGACCAAACTTGGCTGAGTATAAAATTAGAAAATCATTTCTATTAATCTTCAACTTGGAGAAATTCTCCAAGCTTCTATTTGGTTCTGAATGTGTAAAATTATCTTTTCTAAAAGTCTCAACAGAGGTGCTTGGTTATCACTCTCATCAGAGCATAGGACAGCTTGTTTACTCTCCAGTCTGAATGTTGTTTAGTCCCAAGCTCTCTTTGGAAACCAGAGAAAGGAAGTCAGGAAAATGGATGGCTCTCAAAGGGATGATTGAAGAGAGTTTAATTAAAGGTTTAATTAAGGTCAGAGTTAAGAAAACCGACATGCGATGGGGAAAGACTTAGGGACCTGCAATTTGAGAAGCCATTACAGACTGTGGTTTAGATTGGGCAGAGAAGAGAGTTGTAACTGGAATGTGCTGAGAGTTGTAGTCATGGAAGAGGGGATCTCTAGCAGCATCTGTTGCCAAAGGCATAGAAGGTTGGTACTGCTAAACCAGCATGACAGCCTAGCTAACAAAAAGAAGCAAAACCAAATGCCTACGATGCCCTCTTTCCTGCATAGGAAAGAGCTTAGACTTTGTAGTAAAAAATCCTGGATTCCATGTGACATACTGTCCAGGTGTCCTTGAGCATGTGATTTAAATGCTCTAAGATTTTCTTCTCAGTTTTAAAATAAGAATAATAATACCCAGGAAGCCGTAGAAATCAAAGAAATGGGACTTCTGAGAGCTACTACAAAAATAAAAAGCACAATAAAATGCCACAATTTTAATGACATAGTATTTTATCATCATTGTTGTTATCATTACCTTGAGTGACAATAATTAGTTAGTAAAAATATTGGGAAAAACCACCTCAGGACCATGATATGATTTTTCTGCATGCTAGAATATTTCATAGCTCAATCACTGCTGACTATCAACATTCAAACAACATGAATACATGTAAGGTCAGTGAAGAAATTTCAGAGAGGACATGAAATATTCCAGCCTTAAAGGAACTTCAGGAAACACAAATGAGAAGACTGCTTGATTTTGCTTTCAGTCACTCCTTACAATGTCTGGGAAAGATGGTTGGTCCCATGGTCATTAAATCCAAGGTATCAATATGGTTAACCTACTGCCATCCCCATCTTGGGCACCCAAGGCCAACCTTTCAGAGACTACAAATGATATCAAAGTCTACAGATAACAGAATATTCCTTAATACAAAATTCCAGGCAGCCACTAATAACTGATTGGAAGTGGCACATGAGATTAGTCATGTTCAATCACTGGACATCCAACTAATAGGCAGTGGGTTAATATTGGTTGAATGCCTGGGTATGAGTTTGGTCCTCACAATTTTTAAACAATTCCAACAAATTAGATAAAGTTCACAAAAGAGCATTTGGCTTAGTTGAAGTAACTGGCTATGTTTTCCTGGAATATGACAGGACTTAGTAAACGTTAAAAATAAACTTTCTAAATATTTGCAAGGCTGTGTGCTAAAGAGGGGGCAGCTAAGTTCATTATGACCTCAGAGGAGAGAACCGGAGCCAATGAGTAGAAGTGTCTCAGAGGCATTTATCAGCTGTTTGGTGGTCAGGGCTAACAAATAATGAAAGTATAATCTTCCCAAATACCAAGTTCAACTGAAACTGGGTCAGGGGTATCTTCAAATAAAACAATCCCTGATTGAGGTAAAGTGGGTACATTCGATAACTACTAATAGCTACTAATATCCATCCCAGGTGTATATTTCCATAGTTCTAGGTCTTTCTGGATATTCACTGGTACATTCTAATTCTCAGCTGTGAAGAAAGCCACGTTGATTCACTTGGGGATCTTCAGATGGGTATAGAATTGGCAAAGTCCCATATAATCCATTTGCCAGTTTTATTTTACAATGTGTCAGACAGAACTCCCCCAGCCAATATTTTTCCCTAGAAAGGAAAGCTCATGGTGCAGTAAATTATTGATGATTCTGCCAAAAAAGAATTTTACTCTTGGATCAAGTTTGGATTAAATGTAGTAAATCCAGGGCATTAGTTTTTTTTTAATAATAAAAAAGTTCTGTTGGTGCATTTTAAAGGAATAAAATTCCCCCTTTTAAAGATTTGTTTGATGTAACACTTGAAAGTTGAGATGCAATCAATCATTAACAATGTTTAATATGCTCTACCTTCTAGAAATACAATACAGTCAAGGTGCTGAGGTGTGAAAACTGGCCAAAGCTCAGTTCTCATATTAGATGAAATCACTTTTGAAGTATCACTTTCTCATCCATATTTGACTTAGCCATTTCTTCAGTATATCACCTTTATCCTTCACTACTTATTTAAATTAAAAGACTTTACCTGATATTTGAATCTCTAGGTTCATGTACAGGGGAAGAGGACATGGTATTATATCCACTAGAGAACAAAAGATTAGATTTCTCAATTTCTGTAATAAGATGACCTAGTAGCAAAATGGGATGGAATGACTAAATATTTAAATCTAAGCACACAAATATTTGCTATGCTACCACTTTTTTTTTTTTTTTTTTTTGAGAGGCTTGACATTGATTCTGGCTTATTCATCTGTTTCTTCAACTCTCAGCACAATCCCTGAAACAGAATAGTGATCAACGTGTGTATAGGGAATTAAATAAAATACTAACTTCTCCTTTCTCAGAGTTCATCAGGTGACATTGCCCTGATCATTATTGTATTCGTATGTATGTGTCTGTCTCCCACACTAGCCTGTGACCTCAGGGGTCGAAATTTTATGTCACTGATTCCCGGTATGAAATTCAGTGTCTAGTGAATATTTGCTAAACAAGTGATTTCCTAAGCAAAATCACATTCATGCCCTCAAACAAGCTATCATGGTTTGGATGTGAGGTGTCTGCCAATAGCTCATGTGTGAGACAATGCAAGAAGGTTCAGAGGAGAAATGATTGGGTTGTGAGAGTCTTAACCCAATCAGTGAATTAATCCCTGATAGGGATTAACTGAGTGGTAACTGAAGTGGTAGGGTGTGGCTGGAGTTGGTGGGAATTGAGGGTGTGACTTTGGGGTATGTATTTGTATCTGGCAGGTGGAAATCCCTCTCTCTGCTTCCTGATCACCATGAGATGAGCACCTTCCCTCTGCCACATTCTGCCATGATGTTCTGCCCTACCTTAAGCCCCAAGGAACGGAGCCAGCCTTCTATGGACTAAGACTTCTGAAACCATGTGCCCCTAAATAAACTTTTCCTCCTTCACAATTGTTCGGTTGATTCCTTTAGTCACAGCAGAGAAAAAGCTGACTAAAACACAAGCTTTACTGAAAAACAGCACTGTTTAGTAAGAACAATGGTCTCCAGAGTGGCTGGAGCCAGCCAAAAGTGGCCTAAGTCAACCGTTTATTAAACACATAATCTACAGAAAGACATTTATATATGAGCCTCAATATCTTAACTTGGAAAATAATAAAAATATCCATTTAAATATGTGCCATTTATCATTTGTAAAGTAGTTTCATACTTGCATTAATTAGGTTTAGTGAGTGTTCATCTTCTTGGTTATACACAGACGTATTCCAGACGAGTCATAAAATGATTAAAAACAAAGGCTTTGGAGTCAGGTTTCTTTGTTTGAAATCCAGGTTCAAACATATTAGAAATGTGACCTTGGGAGGCTTATGCACCACCTCTGTGCCTCTAGTTCCTCTTCTGAACAATAGTGCTACTTCTCTGACTGTGGTGGGAGTCAAGTTGTGTGTTGCATGTGAGATCACAGAATGATATCTGGCACAGGGGTGTACAGAAAATGTAACCATTATTATTTCTGCAGCACTCCCTTTCTTTATCTCACACTTGAAAGATTTTATATATTATCTAGGAGAACGTTTAGCCATTCAAACCAGAAATATTTCATTCTGGTCTAACTACATTTTTTCATTTATAAGATATTGGCCCATCTCATTGTTATTATTTTGCTGAGTTGCACGGTTTAATTTCCAGTTCCTCTAGTGCTATAGTACTTTTCATAATCGCTGAGTCTCAATAATAGCCTTGTGTCAGTTAGCTTTCTGTCACTATAACAAAATCCTGAGATAATAACTTAGGAAGACAAAAGGTTCATGGTTGGCTCTTGATTTCAGACCATGATCCGTTGATCCCTCATTGCTTTGGGCTGTGGTGGCACATCACAGAAGGAGGACGTGGTGGAACTAAACCATAACCTCATGGTTGCAAAGCAAAAGAAGAGTGAAAGGAAGGGACCAGGGTCCCACAATTCCTTTCAAGGGAATGCTCCCAGGGACCCAGGCCTCCCATATAACCCATCTCTTAAAGTTTCTACTGTTTCCCATTAACACTGAGCTGGGGACCAAGCCTTTAACACCTAGGCCTTTGGGGGGACATTCCACATCCTAGCAGTAACAAGCCCTGAAACCTAACCCCTCTCCATGGTGAGGTTTATTTCAGTTAATATCTCCTCCACCTTCCCAAACACCAACTAAGTATTTCAAAATCATCTTCTCTTCTCATTCTCCTTGACCAGTTTTTATCTTAGAAGCTTAGTCTTTCTCCACAGTATTCTCCAATTTTGACCCTTCTGCTTTAATCCATGCTACTGGTGGACCAGTTCAGACTGATGTCACATTTCTTCTGGGCTTTGCATCACCTTTCTGACTGGTATTTTAGCTTGCAATCCCTCCATTTTACGCTTTCCACTGTAGCCAGCCGTGTCTTCCCAAAGCACTGCTCAAATACTGTTTCCTCAATATCATTTGCTGGGGCTCCAGAATGCTGCACTGTTGAGGTGAAACTCTCCAACTTGACATCCATGATTCCCTACGTTTGTCTCTTTGTATCCCTCTATAGTTTAACTTCCAATAAAAGATAGAAGGAAAAACATCCATATTTGTTTTAGAGCCTGTCTAAACTAGGGATGATGCTAAACACTTTTACATTTAAAACACCATGTAATCCTGTCTGCTCCACATTGATTCCTGTATTTGCAGAGCACATTGCTTCCTGCAAATGTGGGAAGTGCTTAGGCCACTTTCCTTTTAGCACATAAATGACACCAGACTTCACCTGTTGGTGCATTTGTGGATCTCCTCTGGCCCCAAGGTCATATCTGCCTTCAGACTCAGCCTCCATTTCCTTGCTGTGACCCAATTTTAGACTACACAAAAGGGGTTATGAGCTGGCATTCCCTTGAGATACTCCTTCAAAAAATTGATCTGGACTTGCAAGTGGTACCTCTTCAAAGCTTCTGGGACATGGTTGAAGCCAGACGCACGATCAGATTTCTAAACAAGTGCTATGAGGTGACATTCTTACCCTATTTCTTTCAATGAGGAAACCGAGGCTTGGTACAGAAAAATATTTTGTAGAAGGGCACAGATTCAGAGGTGCAACCCAAGTACTTTCAGATCAAATCCCCACCCCAGGTACACATGTCTTGCTTATGATCTGAGCTAGGGTACTATGTTCCTTGCACCTTCATACTGAAAAAAAAAAGTATTTCATTAAATGTACTGGTGAAAATTGTCTTCTTTACTGTTCTATTTCTAAACTTTCCAGAATGCTGTGAACTTCTTGGCTTCTCAGACCATAGCAGAAAGTGTCATCCCACACTGTGGAGGCAATAGGACCTGTAGAAAGAGAAAGGTTTATGGACCAGACCAGGCAAGTCATGGTATACTAACTTGATGACCTTGAGCAAGATGTTAACTTCCTGGAGGCTTTTTCTCCAGTAGAATATGAGAGTATTATGTCTTCCTTCACTAGGGGGTAGGGAATGGAAAGCGTATTCAAAACACCTAGATTAATGAACATGGTTGATTCACATCTTTTCCATCTTCCAAATGACTATCTTTCTGCTGCCAATAAAGACTATTTCTAAAAGTCAGTGCTTACTCTGCCTACAAAATTCTAAACCTTTGAATTGCAATTTTGCAGGGAAGACTGAATTCAGCTGTGTTTAGGGGTTACAAACTTCATACAAGATGCCATCCACTGGGGAAAAAGTCATGATCAAATCAGAGACCAATCTAATTCCTCTTCATGGATTCATTATGCAGGGAAGGCCAGAGCCCACTGGCTGCCAAAACCCTGAGTAGAAGCACAATTTCAGCAACTAAACCGTCTTGTCACATAAAGAGCAACACAATTCTAACCTCAGTGCTATTCAACCTCACATGGGGAGAATCAAAATAGAAATATGAGTTACACCAGTGAGGCTCTCCAACTCAGTTTACAGCTTTTCCCAGGAATGTCTTTATACTGTCATGGAAAAAATATTGAGCTGCTATTTTGACCTTAACAGTGTGTGTGGCAAAGTATCTCACAAAGTTTTCTGATTGGTTTTTACTGTTATTTTATTATAAAATCTGTGTTTTATCAAATTTTCATAGTCAATTAGATTCAGAAGGGCCCTTGGACAGGATCTCAGCAATATCCCACAGGCAGGCAGTTCATCCTCAGTCTCCAAGGGCCAAACATCTATTCCCTGCTCAAGGGAAAAGAGGAAAGAATGGTGATAAGTGCTCAGAAAATATCCTACTAAGGGTGAGTTACTAATAGTGAGTTTAGAGTTGTTTTCCTTCATCTTTATGTTAGCTTCTTTGAGAAAATAAACATTAAATTTAGTTCTAACCACCATTGCTTTTGCAGGTTATACTTCTTTGCAAGTTCTTTTTCTCCATTTTCCTGCTAGGATTCCATCCTGTACTCTTTTCCTCTGATACTTTTTTCTAACAAGTTATGCATATTTCCTCCATCCTGATGGGCTTCGGCCCCAATTCTCCATTGGTGACTCTTAAACTTCTATCTGCAGTTCAGATCTCTCTTAGGTGCCCGAAACCATGGATCCGACTAATTTCAGAACAACCTTACCTGGTATTAAATAGGGCCAAGTCCCAAACTCAACTCACAACATTTACACAATTCTTTTTCTCTTCTTGACAGTTTTTTTTTTGTCTGTGTGTGTGTTTTAAATATTTAATAATGTCAGAGAATTTTTAGGAAACTCATCAGAATTAATTTCATTTCATTAAAAATATTTGTGTAGAATTTTAAGTTATTTCTACAAATTGATATACATTTTCCTTAAAGTAGATGGAACTAATGAACTGGATTTTTAATCTTCTTAATAATGTAAGTACTCCAATAGATAATTCGATGAAGTAATTAAAAGCTCAAATTATACACAGAGATAAACATGTGAAATGCATAAAAAAGAAATATTAAAAAAATAACAAGTCATCTGCTTTGATAAGCCATGAAAGCAGATTTAATTTAGGGGAAAAAAGGAAATATCTTGCTGGCCATCAGTGATAGACATAGAGAAGTCTTCCATTCTAAGACAACACCTTGGCCAATGTGTTCAATTTTATTTTAGATCTTAGCTCTTTATTTTATTTTATATACTTTATTTTAGATCTTAGCTCTACTTTCCCAGACAATATATGTCAGGAAATGACTTTGCTTTGTATTCTTCTTGACAATTATTGAAATAAAAATGTAAACCAGAAATGTAATGCAATATTTAGCATACATAACTCTTATAGTGGAAATCTAACTCATAATTAAAGAAAGTAAGAATTCTCCAAAAGTGTCTGCCTCTTACAAATAACCAGAATCTGCCTCATTTACAATGAACATTTTTTTCTTCCTTTTTTAAATAAATTTTTCTCAAGTAAAATCATGTGCAAATGGCTTTCTTTACTAAGACGTAAGGGAATAACAAGAAACATGTTTACTCTCCTCTCTTAAATCACTTGAAATCCAGAAAAAAAAAGTGAAACCAGAATGGAGTCTAGACATTGAATGACAAGGAATATGGGAATGAAAAAAGGGGACAGATCAGATGAATGAAATGATTGTCCAGATTGCTTGCTGCCTATAGTTACAGAGCAGGTAAGCAAGACTCAATAGATGGGAGCTTGAGAAGTAAAGATGGCTGGAATTTGAGGGACACAGTTCCAGAGTCAGGGAAGGAGGGAAGAAAAAAAGAGCATGAAAGAAAATGCTTCAGAAATCAGCAATGGGGTCTTCCAAATATTTGGATGAGTAAAAAATCTATGCACACTTGAGAGGAAATGGCCTTAATCCAGAGGAGAGCCACTAGAAAGTAGCAAAGTAAAAAAAAAAAAAAAATTGCAGACAGCTGATGTAGTTGGTGTGAGAACCATCCACAGTGGAAAGACATTGTAATAGAGAGAGCCTCACGTCACGTTCTCAGGACTCTCGCCGTAGTAGTTAGGTTAAACTAGCTCTAGACTTGGAGCTTCTCTGGACCTGCCTCAACAAAGCTTGAAGGTAAACACTGAAAGGATTCAGCTGATTCTAAGTAACCACATTCCAGAACAAAATCCAACATTCCATAAAGAACTATGACAAAACTCAGCACCTAACAATGTAGAATCACAAGGTCTGGCGTCCCATATAAAATTAACAGGCATTCAGAGCAGCAGGGTAATGTAGATCATAAACAGAAGAAAAATTAATCAATAGAAACAGACCCTTAAATGACAGAGATGATGAAAATAGCAGATGAAATGTTAAAACATATGTTTCGTATATTCAAGAGGGCAGTGAAACCCAAACAGGGTAAGAATAAAATGTAAGACATAGAAATAAGACCAAAATGAAATATTTTTAGAAATAAAAATCTGTAAAATAAAAAATATACAGATTAGAGGGTGAAGAAAAAAAAATCAAAGATTGAAATGACCCCAAATGAAATACAGGGAGGTAAAATATTAGGACTGAATAAAGAAAATATCTTTCAAAAGGAAAGATATTATCAAGAACTGTAGGCCACTAAAGCAGTATGAAATTTATTTCTAGCATGTCTACATTATAAGATATATATATATATATTTTTTAGGCAGAGGAAAATATTACCATATGGTTACTCAGATCCACACAAAGGAATGACCCCAGAAATTGTAACTATAATAAAAATTTTTCTCATTGTTAATCTCTTTAAAACAAATTTATAAAGAAAAAAGAATAACATTGAATTGTGGAATCCAGAACATGGGTAGAAGGAAAATGTATGTTAATATTAGTATAATGTATAAGGGGGATTAAATAAAAGCCAACTATAGTAAGTTTAAAAGTAAACTGTAAATCCAACAGCAGCCATTGCAAAATGCAAATCAAAGAGAAAGTTACTGAGACAAAAGTGGAGAAAAATAAAATACCACTGTCTCAATTTCTGAGTTCTGGGGAATCCAGGATCATCAGAAGGATTACAAAATTATCATTTCACGATGAAGAGAATCTATCTGGAAAGCTAAATAGATACAACAACAGGAATAATAGCAACAACAACAGTCTTGACAACAGTAATAAAGCACTAGGATTACATCTTAGTAAATACATTCATAATAAAAAACAAATACACAATGATGAAGAGCTGTTCTGTAGGCCAGCGGTAACGTAATTGAAACTAATAGGAAATGTCCTAAACCTAAGGAGAACAAAATGCCTACACTATGGGACATTAAAAAATTGTGAATTACTGGAAAGAAATAACTGTGTTCCAATATGGACAGAGTGGGTATGTATGTAGATATGCCAATTCTCCATCAATTAATCTGTAAACACAGTGAAATCTCAATTAGAATTCTACTTGTTTAACCTAACAATTTAATTCCAAGAGCTATCTGGGAGAGGAAAAAAACTCATGAAAATAGCCAGGGATGTTTTGAAAGAATAATAAGGGATGACCAACCTTAAGACCCAGGCAAGCTTGCAATAGAGCTATAATTTTAAAATTGTGTATTACAGATACAGACAGCCCAAGAGCCTTGCCTGAGTAGAGACAGATGTAATATATGTTAAAAGTGGCATAACAGATCAGTGGGGAATTAGTGGATAGTTTTTTATAATAATAGCACAACTGACTAGTCACTTGGGAAAAAATATATTTTCCCCTCACACTTCACAGAATAATAAGTTCCAGATGGAATAACAACAGCATCTTGGTTTGGTGTGTGTTCTTCCATAACTTTGTTTTGGCACACACACTTGTTTTATATTTTATTTTTACTCTAAGTATTTCATGTATATAATGTTCTTCCACTTTCTTTATTTACTGCTAGTTTCCTCGGGGGGGAGTGCGGAACGGATTGAGTTTGAAAGTGATAATAAAAGCGGAGTTTATCAGGCTGGGGATGGAGCTCAGTGGTAGATTGGGTTCAATCCACAACACAGTAAGAAAAAAAAAAGAAAAGAAAAAGAAAAAAAAGGAAGGAGTTTCCATAAATTATTTAATTCTTTCAATAAACAATGAGTGAGTGACTGTCAAGTGCTAGGCACTACTCTTGGTGTTGCAGATTGAGCCATGAACACCAATTAAAAAAAACATGATTCTGTCTTCTTGGATCACATATTCTAGTGGAGAAAAGATAGACAATAAACAATATTTAAAAGTAAAACATGTCACATGTTAAATGGTGACAAATGCTTCAAGGACAATACGGGTTATGATTTTTCCCTAAAGTTCTTGTGTTGGAAGCTTGCTTCTTAGGGGCAGGGCTAAGGTACTGGGACCTTGAAGTGGTGGAACCCAAAGGAAGGTGGTTAGGTCCTTGGAGCACTGCCTCAGAAAGGATTAAGGTAGTTCTCCTGGGGCCCTGGTTAGTTCCTGTGAGAGTTATAAAGGAGTGACCTGATCCCTGAATCCCTCTCTGGCTTTATGTCTTATCATGTGATCCCTCTCACACATGCTGCCACCATGGGATGCCATCCACCATGAGCCCTCACCAGAAGATGAACAAATTTAAACTGCTCAATCTTAGGTTCACAACATTCAAAACTGTGAGCTAAATAAATCTCTTTTCTTTACACGAAGCCTTGCCTCAGGTCTTTTGTTATAGCAATGGAAAAGGGACTGATACAGAAGGTGATATCTGAGTAAGGACATGAAATAGGCAAAGAGGAGAATCATGGGGATTTGGGGGTATATTCCTAGACAGAGGAAACAGGAGAGCCTAAGGTCTCAGGAGCCAGTGAGCCTGGAATATTCCAAACTCCAGTTTTCTGGCTTTGGTGATGTTCTTTGGAGGTACTTAAGAGTGAAGGAGAAGGAAGAGTAGGGAAAGAGGAAAAGGAGAAAGAGGAAGAAGAAGAGGAGGAGGAGAACAAAGAGGAGATGATGAAGAAGAAGATAGGTGTATCTTACAGGGCATTTGAGGATAGTGGCATTTCTTCTTAGTGAGAAAATTTGCTGTTGGAAAGTTTTGAGTCAAAGATAAAGACTATCTGATTTTAAAAAGAAGAATCACTATGATTACTTTGTAGATAACTGCACACAGGGAAGTCAACAGGAGAGTGCTTTAATATTAGAAAACAGAGGTAGCAGTGACAGAGACCAGGATAGTGGCAGAGCACGTGGTGTATGGTGGTTGGTTTCAAGCTGTATTTAGAAGGCATTGCTAGTGGGACTTTCTGAAATCTCCTTGAAAAATGCAGGTGAAAATGCCAAAAGTTGGATTGCCATTAAGTGAGATGTAGAGGATGTGGGAGAGTGCCTTAGTCTCTTTTCTGCTGCTATAACTGAATTCCAGAGACAAAGTAATTTATAAAGAATAAAGGTTTATTTAACTCACATTTCTGGAGGCTGGGGAATCAAGGACATAATGCCAGCATCTGGTGAGCCCCTTATATTTAGTCTTCTTTGGTGGGAGGGTATTGCAAAGCAAGACAGAACAAGCAAGCTAGCTCAAGTCTCTCTTCCTCTTATAAAGCCACCAACTCCACCCAGGAGGCCCCACCCTTGTGATCTCATCTAATCACCTAATTACCTCCCACAGGTCCCACTTCCTAAATACCATTAATATATGATTTTGGGAATTAAATGGACTTCTGGGGAATACACTCAAACAACAGCAGATGGAGAGGTTTTTGAAAGAAACACCAGGGCTTAGTTTTAAATTTTTTAATTGAAATTCTTATAATGTATCTAGGTGGAGATATCAAATAGTCTGGTGATTCTGGAATTCATGGGATAGATAAAGAATTGACACATAAATTTGGGTGTCAGCAGATCTCATTTTAAGTCATGAGACTGAATGAGATAATCAGGGAAACTAAGGTATGTTTCAGTGATTCTTATCATAAATATACACTTTTTTACAAAAATATTAAATTAGTGTATTATTTTTACAATTTCAAAAACTCACGAAGCACTGAAAAAATATAAGCAAAAATTAATATAATCATTTATAAAGTAAAATGTTCAGCCTTGATACAGCCATAAAGCAAATCCCTATTATATATGACTCCATAATACTTTTTTTTGGTACTGGGGATTAAATTCAGGGGCACTTGACCCCTGAGCCACATCTCCAGCCCTTTTATGTATTTTATATAGAGATAGGGTCTCACTGAATTGCTTAGCTCCTCACTTTTGCTCAGGATGGCTTTGAACTCATGATCCTCCTGCCTCAGCCTCCCAAACCGCTGGGATTACAGGTGTGTGACACAGCACCCTGCTACATAATACTTTTTAACATTCTGCATATCATATATGGTATATATGAAAATAAGAAGTCAATACATTACTGAAAAAATAGTGCTAATATAAATCACTTAAAATTACTAACCCTAACATGTGAAGGTTTCTCATAAATCAATAAGATCAATATTCAAAGAGGAAATAACATAAGTACAAATCTGAACACAAAAGTCATATTAGAAAGACAGAAACCATCTACAAGAATGTAGGAATATACCAAATAAAAAATAACATTTTCACCAAATTGGCAAAATTATCTTTTTGCAATGCTGTCCAGTTTGGCAAGGTTACTAAAAATGTGTGTTATTTATACTTTTATTATAAATTGATACTAAATTTCCCAAAACTAAAGTGGCAAAGTCTAACAGAGTCTTAAAATGCCCATATTCTTTGACTAGAAATTCTACCTCTTATAAGTTAACTGGAAGAAAAAAAAATGTTTAGGAAGACAGTTAATTTAAAAGAAAGTGAATTGCAATACTTTAAAATAGTGGGTATTAATACAAAGAGGTGGAACTTAACTATTATTGGAGAACTGACTAAGTAAATTTTGCTACCTTCATAGATGTACTGTCATAGGTATGGAGATCAGGTTGTAGAACTACATTTACTGATAAAAACATTTGTTGGAGTACATGCTGTGTTTGTTGAATTAACAAAGTTGATAACAAAACATGGGCTAGAATAGCTTTTCCCTTGAAAAATATCATACAATATCATATCCAGAAAAGTCTGAAAGAATATATTTGAAAATATCTACAACTGTTTTGTTTGAGCAATGGGATGACTTATGATATTACTTTCCCTGCTTAATTGTTTTTATTTCTCAATCTTTTACAAAAAGAAAAAAAAGTTTCTTTTTAAACAACTTTGAATAGCTAAAAACTGAAATCAATATAATAAGGAGTAAAAGAAGAAAGTTCAACAGTACTGGTCACCCTCCAACATTATATAATCCTGGGGTGTTTCAAAACCACCCAGTTATGTGCTGACAGGTTGTCCAGATGTCTGGGATGAGAATCACAGAACATCTCTGTCCCAGCCAATTAGGTGGCTGGCACACAAACAACCTGCCCTTGTTATATTTATCTGCACTTTGACAAGGCAGTTTTCCCTGTCATCATCCCTTTGCTTTTCTGTTATGAATTCAAGTCACTTTCCTAAGTACTTTACATACTTTATTGCATCCATGCAAATTTCCTCCAATTGAGTATTAACATTTCATTTTACATATGAGCAAAACAAAGCAAAAGATCTCTGAGTTACTACCCACAGCAATTGGAAAGTAAGAACCGGAGCCAAATTTTACATCCTGATTTCTCTAGCTCCAAAATTTTGCCCTTTCCTCTATAACTTTTTCCTCTAAAGAGTAAGAAGGATAAGAAATGATTTAAATGGTAGGTAGACATCCATTAAATCACAGGAAGGGTGATCATGAAGTGGTTGGTCTGTTTTTTCAATGGTTTCAAACCTGGTTTAACCAAGGAAAAAATATCAGCTTCAATAACTAGGTATAAAACATGTTTAAAACTTGGTGATCTTCCTTTTTTTGCGAATTTAATGCTTAGAGACTACTTAATTTTAATAATATTGTTTTGTTTTATTGCATCTAGTTTTACCTTCTGTTTATAGCAAGAGATAGTCATTTACAGTTGTAAAAATGTTTCATTTTAAAATAAATTTGATTTTTTCATAAGCACGTCAGCTTAAACAAAATACTCAAGCATTAATGGTACGAGTAGCACATAGATATTACAAAAACTTCCATGAGGAGTTTGTGATAGTAGTTATAAAAGTATGCAGTTAACGTTTGTTAAGCCCCTGTTTTGCCTTGACACTCCCCTCTGTGATTCCACTTAATTCTCACAGTTGTTCTGGGAGAATTAGTCCATGCAGTTTACAAATTTGGAAACTGAGGTATTGTATGATGATGTAGCCTGATAGCACCCAGCTAGTAAATGATGAACTTGGGATTTGAACTCAAGGCCCTGGGTACCCAAGGACTCAGTTTTCAATGTTGGCTTCCAAGGGAAGACAGTTAATTGGTCCCATCTTTCAATTCTATACCAGTGTGTGCAGTTTGGAACATTTAGTTAATCTAAGAGAAGTTCAAAGTCAGGAAGATTGTTGTGGGTTGGGGTTGACAGTAAAGAGTTTTCAAAGCATGTGTGGCTGATTTGGGCTTTAAAGAATCAGTTAGTGCCTGGAAGGGTGTTCAGGTGCATTCAGAGGGAGCCACTGGAGTGTCTTCCATACCACTAGGCCAGTTTCTGCAACCCAGCACTGCATAGCCCTACGGCTTCCTCTCTGACTCATCGCTTTCTTGCAAACAGTCAAAGATAAAACACATGGGTCTTGCCACTGAGCTGTGCATCCCCATAGGTTTCAAGGCCAGTGATGTGCCCTATGCTGTTTGCCTAAGCACTCACAGTGTTTATCTCAGAAGTGAGGGGAGACAGATGGGAAGTAACATCTGGAGGAGCAAGTCTTTAAGCTTCTATCATCAACACTTCACACCTTCCTGGGAATTAATTTTTAGTATTTTCCTGAAATCAACTTGGAATAATGGAGAGCATTTTAAGATCCAGGAGGTCATCATAGCATGAACATTACTAAATAGGCAGTGTGAAGCTGACTTCAGGCGATGAAGCTGACTCTTTTGTTCCCTTTTTGATAATTGCCAACTCTGTTCCTACACGCCTGGGTGGTGTTTTCTTCACTATACTTGCCCGAATATTCATGGAACTCTCCCCAAAAGATCAGAACAGTTGTCTGGCTCATATATTTTCTAATACATTTCTCAGTGGGATAATATTAGAAAAGAGTCTAAAGACTTGGTGGACCTTATGAAACACATGGTTAAAATTTCTGACCAATTTTCCAGCTTGTGTGCATATAAAATTCTAGACAAAGAACCAAGGGCCACCATGGCCTCTGCTGACCATGGCTCTATGTTTATTTGGGAAGATCACTTTCAGCCCCCAGGGAGGCCACAGTATTGACCTGACATGCTTCCTATTCTTTCTCCACTCTAGCTGGTCAGTCAAAGCATTTAAACCTGACACCTCAGATCCTTTCGTCACAAAAACCAGATGTGCCCAGCTGGAGAGAGGAAAGGCCTCCTCTGTGCTCAATGGAATCCAAGCTCTCCACAGGGCAGAGGACCAAATTGACAAGCCAACCCAGGGCTGCCCTTATCTGCCCCCTCTCTGGCCTCTGCCCCCTTACTGTTCCCACACTGAGCACAGTCGTCTACCTAGAAAGTGGACCTCATTTTTGCCAAATCTCCAGGTCTTAGTGGCTCACAAGACCCATGTGTTTTGTCTTTGACTGTTTGATATGCTCTCTGTTCTATACCACCCATGGCTCCTGACCTCATCTAAGCTCTCATTATTACCACTTAGCTGATGAAATTGTCTCCTAGCTGGCCTTTCTACCTCAAAGACAATCGTCCACATTCTCACAATAATAATTAATAAAACAATACCTATGTAGATAGCAGTCGAAGGACTGTTGTCCATGTGCTGTGTGTGAGCATTCCAGGCCCCTCTGTGCCCACGTCCGTCCCTGCCCTAACCACAGCTGCCACAAACTGCTTTCAGTCCTTTTGGACACTCTCTCGGTCCACCTCGGTGAGCCCCAGAGATCACTGTCCCACTTGGGATTCGAACTCCTCCATAGTGAGATGAGGAGATTCAATGAACGTCCACTGTTGCTAAAGTGCAGTGGGTTTAAAATTGTTGAAAGGGATTTCTCCTTCTTTTCTAGGGTTCTGCGTGCTCCAGAGATGAGAGGGGAGAAAGTGAGTCAGATATTTCCCTGCTAACTACTGTAGCCAGCCCTGGCACGATTCCTTTTCTAAGACTTCTCACTGTTCACTCTGAAGTCTCTGGCTCTGGCTGCACTTAGTTAAAAATGTGTGATACACTATTGGGTCCATATGGTTTTACATTTGTCCCAGTGGCCTCTTGCCACTGAGCTGTGCATCCCATAGGTTTCAAGGCCGGTGACGTGCCCTGTGTTGTTTGCCTAATCACTCACAGTGTCTGTCTCAGAGGTGAGGGGAGACAGATGGGAAGTTACATTTATAACCTCTCAGTTCAGAGAATTGACTCTGTGGCTTTAAAACTTGTGTTCAGTTCTATTCTTGGTCCTGACATTTACGAGCTGGGAGACCTTGGACAAGTTATTTCATATCTCTGGCCTCAGTTTCCTTATCTATGCAATGAAAAAAGTGTTAGATGCTTCATAGGTTCCTATGAAGATTATATTAATTAATACAAGGAAAATGCTTAAAATAGTGCACAGAACGTAATTGTTATAGACATGTATGCTATCATTTCATATTAAGAATTTATTTCATTTTAAGAATTTTGCTATAAGTATTAAATAATAATGAAAATAAAAATGATAGATACTAATTATTGATCACTGGTTAGTTGCTTTCATTCTTTATATGATGATTCTCAACTTCTAAAAGCAATGTGTCTTTTTACAGATGATAGCACTGAGTGCTACCTCACTCAAGTATGACAACTAGTTTATTTTTGAGTTTAAGATTGGGACTCAGATCACTCTGAATCCAAATAATCATATTGTTTTTATTATACCTATCATACTATAATTGCTCTCTGCCCAATTTTTACAGGTTGATTTTTTTTCCTTCCTGAGACATGCATAGAGGACCAGACTCATAATCTGAACTTCTCCCCTGCACACAGAGAGGAAGGTCTGTAGGCTATGCCTGATTCTCCTTCCTGACCTCTCTCACTTACCAGAGCTGTAATGATGTCTCCTTTTCTCCAGCTCAAGAATGAATTCTGCTTAGCATGATATTCTCCAGCTCCATCCATTTCCCTGCAAATGCCATCATTTCATTCTTTAAAGTTGAGTAACATTCCCTTGTGTATATATACCACAGATTTTTTAATTCATTCATCTGTTGAAAGACACCTAGGTTGGTTCCACAATTTATCTATTGTGAATTGAGCTGTTATAAACATTGATGTGGCTGCGTCACTGTAGAATGTTGATTTTAAGTCCTTTGGGTATTAACCAAGGAGTGTGATAG
Organism: Marmota marmota marmota; assembly: GCF_001458135.2. Classification (NCBI taxonomy): domain Eukaryota; kingdom Metazoa; phylum Chordata; class Mammalia; order Rodentia; family Sciuridae; genus Marmota; species Marmota marmota. The sequence goes on along the minus strand of NW_026000082.1, from coordinate 10,289,408 downwards.
CTGGGTCAAATGGTGGTTCCATTCTAAGTTTTCTGAGGAATCTCTATGTTGTTTTATGTAATGGTTGCATCCCAATTTGCAGTCCCATCAATAATATATGAATTTACGTTTTTCCTCACGTCCTCGCCAACATTTATTGTTGCTTATATTCTTGATAATTGCCATTTCTGACTGGAGTGAGATGAAATCTTTGTGCAATTTTGATTTGCATTTCTCTAATTGCTAGAAATGTTCAACATTTTTAAAATATCTGTTTATTGATTTTATTTCTTCTTCTGTGAAGTGTCTGTTCAGTTGCTTAGCCCCTTTATTGATTGGATGGTCAAATTGCATTCTACTGTCATGTATAACTGATTGGAACAAAAATAAATAAATAAAATTTAAAAAGTGAAAGAATGAATTTTGTAGAGTGAAAGTGTTATTTTTATAGGGACAACCTTGACTCCATTTTTGATACACCATAATGTAACCAGAGCCCTCCCCCAAGCTGCACTGCCTCCCCATGGAAGGTCCCTTTCTTCAGAATACCTTGGAAAGGAGTGATTTGCCCCATATGCATGACTCAGGTTGCCACTCTCCCTGTCACTTGCTTCTCCCTGCCACTCCAGACCCTGCTCCTGTAGAACTGAGGTCCCCTTAAACTCCCAGACCACACTCCCCTGGAGGTGGTGCTGACCCCTTCCAGGCAGCAGCAGAAGAAGGGGGCAAGTCACTTTTTCTGTGGCCCCTTTCCTCTGTTCCACCATACCATCCCCAAAGGCCTCAGTGAAGGTTAAGAACAACCAAATTTAATGATAACGCTGAAGGAAAAACGGATTTGTATAATTGCTATAATCAAAGACAAAAATGAGAAAAAAAGGAAAACCCTTCATAGGAGGGTCTCTGTGAGACACATTCTATTCCTAGTTTTGTTTCCCCATCTGTAAGTCTCTGCTCCTCTCCATGAGAACTTCCTTTTACAGATTTCCAGGGTGGGGGATCCTCATTCTTTAGGGAAACATTGTAATGTTAATCATCAATCGATGGTTTAGATGCATTTTCATCTATGCCTATAAGTTATCTCTGGGTGCAGTGCTTCTTCAGCAAATAATTACCAAGTTATTCACCATGCGTGGCCTCAGCAAGAGAGCACAGGGTGGGATTTGTCCTCCAGTCGGACCAGTATTGATGTCCAAGCCAGTGTCCACATACACCCACCAACCACTCCCCAGTACAGGTGAGGATGCTCAGGAACACACACTCAGACCTCCAAAAGACAAGGTCATGCTCAGAAATACAACAGTCAACATCCATATCAAAGGGAAACACTTTCCCAACAGCAACAAAATCTGCCACAAAGCAGAACCACATCCATTATTCTAGGTCAGTACTGCTATCAGGGTGATTTGGTTCAAGTAAGAGGAGACACACATCCGATAATCATAAACAATCAAGAAAGTTTCTACAACCTAAGCTCAAAAGGTATAAAAGACAGCATTGGAGTCTCACTGAGGGCATCAATAATACTACCAAAGAACAAGGGACCTGTTTCTATCCATTTTTCTTCTCTGCTGTGTTTCCTGTGGCTGCTTTAAAAGAAACTACTACACGTTTAGTGGCTTAGAACCACAGCAATTTATTTCCTTAGAGTTTTGGAGATCTGAAGTCCTAAACTCAGGGCCTGGACCAAGGTAAGTTCTGGAGACTCTAGCAAGGAATCTGCTCCTTGGCTTTTCCTAGCTTCTAAACCTTGTCATCCTTAAAGTAACCAGCATGGTTTCTTCCATTCTCCCTCTTTCTGTTTCCTTGGCCAACTCGCTTTTTCTCTGTCGGATACCCTCTTTTCTTTATACGGACCTGAGGTGACACTGAGCCTACCCCAATAATCCAAGATAATATGCTCATCTCAAAACCTTACCTTAATCACATCTGGAAAGTTCCTTTTGTCATGCAAGGGAGCACTCGAGGTTCTGATTATTAGAAGATGGACATCTCTGTGTGTGGTATGGGAGGAATGATTCTGTCTTCAGCATCTGCTTTCCATTGTGTCAATGACATCTGAAAACAGTATTTCTTGTGTTGTCAAAAGGACTGTCAGCAGTTCTGGTGGCTACATGTTTCTCAGTCCCTTCAGCAGGGATGGAGACTCTTATAGATTCTTGAGGACACTGAAGATGCTTCTCACCCAGCAGCCTCCAAGAAGACTTTTCTTCACTTTCTTGGCATGTCTTTCTGAACCATCATAATGAGCTCAGGGTTGGACTTTGCAGACCTCTGTAAGCTGAGAGCTGAGGCTGAAGGTGTGCTTAACTTCCACAGATAAGAATGTGACAGGGCAGTCCTCAAAAGGAAGTTCATAGTCCTGCGGTCACAAAGCAGGGAAGAAGAACACTGGGCACCAATAACAACAAACCCCACAGTGTCCCCACACTGCCCTTAGAAGATGCTTAGTAAGTCCCTAAGAAATCCAGCGATTGCACAGTTAGTTGTCTTTCCTGTAATGATCCCTGCTTTCCAGTGGAAAGTTTTCATACTTGTGAGATGAGTTCAAGTCTCAGACAGGACTGCACAGTAGGTGGAGGGAGATCTAAAACCTTAGTACTCAACTAGGGTGGGAGATTAGAGGTTGCTCTTCTAATAATGTTACTTTAAAAAAATAAATTATGTTCAATCTTATGTACATGAGGATCAGGAAAAATGTGGTTTGCTTTTGCATTGACAGAATTGTACCACGGTGCTGTGACATGGTTTGATTTCCCAAATATTAGGTAGGATCCATCTGTAGCAGTTGTCATTTTTCTAAGTTTACATGGCCTTCTGAAAAGTTAAAAATGTTTTCTCATCAAGTTTCTTAGAGCACTTTTGAAAAACTGCCTTTCTCATACTTTTCTGTGTGCTCCATAGGAACAATCGTAAGGATGGTAGGGAATTTTATCTGAACAAGTTTCCTTGGTCATAGGCTCCTCACTATGAGATTTAGAGGCCTTTCACACATTTATCGAAGAAAGAGACATAGTAATACTCAGAATGTTTGTTTCCTTAGAGCCAATACTTTGATAACCTGCTAACTAAAAACAATGTTCACTTAGATGTAGCTTAAAAATTTTTAACACAAAATATTCCTCTCGATGCTGTCCTGCATAGCAAACCTTGGGAAGCTACTCCTTCTGCATTGTGTATCAAACCCGTGGGTGCTTTTATCCTGTCCTCATTCTCCATGATTAGAGAATTCCTGAGTTTGCCAGAAGCATCAGAATTGTTTAGACCAGGCTTAATCTAATACCTAAGCAATATCCTTTAGTGTTGGAGAACTGAAACTTTGTCAACAGTATATTCTGTTTTGGAGCAAATTTAGACTTTAATAGTTCTTCGTTTATAGTAATAAAAAGACTATTTTCCAAGAACTTCCATCCCTCAATTCTATTTCTGACCTTGAAGTAACAGCATAGAGAGCTACTTAATTGAACCTTAGTTTATTTCCAAAGGTGCAACAGACTAATTTTATTTGTCTCATTAGAATAACTTACACATGAGAGCAACTCAAGATGTATAAAGCCATCAAGTGCCTTTAATCAAATAATCACAAAGATTTACAAGATACATTTGACTGTTTGCATCTTATATATGAGTAAGTTCATAAATGTTCACAAATTCCATTCATGCATGTTTAATGCTAAGATACTGTGAAAGTATAGAGTAATATGTGGAATAAATATGGTTTCCTGCTTTCATGAAACTAAAGCAAAGGGGGACTCTAAGATACTTTGTCCCTGAATAGCTCCTTTCTATTCCCAAAGCCAAGCCAATAAGGGGGAAATGAGAGGAAGCCTGGGCCAGAAAGTCCAGCTATATATTATCTTAAAGGACACTGGTTCTCTCTTATGCACACTGGACCCTAGAGAAAGTTAGTGATATCTGTAGAAAGCTACTTTCTTGGGTATACACTGAGACAGCTGCTCCTTGGGATGCAGGTCATATATGCAAGCTGATGCTGATAATGTCACTGTGTCTACAGCCTAACACATAAAACCCCTCTCTGAGTGTGGATGGGTGTGGAACTGAGGGCATGTCACTCATCCAGCTACCAGACAAAATTTACCATGAGCAAGAGGAGGCATGGCTTGTCACAGCGCTGTGAGGGACGGAGCTGCTGTCTGCCAGCCTGTCGCCACTGGATTCTTGGAGCAGTCACTGATCTCTTGTATGCTTTCCCTAATAAATCATATGTCTCCCAGGCTGTTTCAGGCACTTTTTTTGGCCTGTCTGTATTCTACCCTACTGCCTTGGCACAGCTGGGCTGTAGATGAGATAGGCAGCCAGTGGAAACACAAAGGATTTATGGCATGATATCTGTATGTAAGAAGCTCACCACTTAGACAAATCAAGGTAATGAATACTTACGTTGATTTAAAGTATTCTAATGAGCATAATGCATTAAGTATTATGATAAAGATAAATAGAAGAGGTTATGACTGAGAAAATAGGTAACTCTCACAAACACGGAAATACATATTTCTTAACATTATGGCAACTTAGTTTGAGGTGATCATGAATGACTTCTGAGGAGGGACCTTGAGGTACAAATAGGATCTTTCCAAAAAGTCAAAGGGTGTAGGGGGATTCCAGACAAACACACATGCAAGAAGTATCAAAGGGCTTGTGGAAGAACTGGCTATTTCAATACGCTAGCATGAGGCTTTGATGCAAAGTGGAAAAAGAAAGAGGTAGAATGGGACCCATCAAGTGGGGCTTTTTATGGCATATTAGGAAGTCTGAAATTTATCTTTAAACAATGGGGAGCCATGGAAGTGTGTTAGTGAAGAAGCTACAAGATCGGCTTTAAAAAAAATTAACGATTTCAGCGTATATTTATGGAAAATGGGTAAGTACAAGCGGACATTGGAGGTGTGGCAAAGCCCAGAGGAGAAAATAATGAAATAAATGAATCAGGAATCAATGGCAGTGGAAAGGAAGGAGAGATAATTTAATCAAGATATGTTTCAATCCTGAAACATTTGTTAATCACTAAGATATATTGGGGTTGGGGTGTGGCTCAGTGGTAGAGCACTTGCCTAATGTGTGAGGCACTGGGGAGCACCACATAAAAAGATAAATGAATAAATAAAATAAAGTTATTTTTAAAAAATCACTGATATAAACATTCGAAGTACAAGGAAAAGGGTACATGCCACTTATAGGGTGATGGACGCTGGCTGGTCTTCCTTCACATGGGTGTACAAGGTCTGCAGCCATCTAAAAGGAATCTCAATTATAGAAATAGCTTGCCCATCTGAGGTATCTGTGACATTGTGACCACATTGAGGACCCACACCATGTATTCTCTTCATCTCTTTTTGCTTGTTAGATGCAAGTGTTACTGAAATAAGGGAGGCTCGGTGGACACCAATCTAATAAAGAGATCTAGAGAGTGTGTTTTCAGCAATTCTTATAAAAGACATTTATTAGGCCATAAAAAAAACAACATTAACATTTTTACCCACTTGTTAGAAATCCATTGGAGTTCAAGATAGCAAATCAACTGAAAAAAATCCTCTTTGAAGAAAAGTTTAATACCCCAAATAGTAATGTACTGTTTAAAAGTGATTATTCCTGCTTTGCAGATGAGCACCAAGAAGACACTTGATAATGGTCATTTAAGCTATTTTTTGACCATACATTGTGAAAAATGGTTGCATTTGAAGAATATCACGTGAGGTTGGGAGTGGATGCCCAGACCTTCTAGTGATGTCATTTGAAGTAAGACACATTGTCACCTCACCAGAGCCTTAGTATCATCATCTGCAGGGGAGGTGGTAGGACCATTATGTTGCTGCCCATAAAGTTTTGCAATGGCTTAAAAATGAGAGTTAAAATCATCATCACGTCTTCTTCACCCAGTTCTATAGTTAATTCCTAAAATCTTAAATGCAATATTAGTAGCATACAAAGCATGTGGGCCATTTCCATTGACCTGATAAACAGTCATATGTAGACAGTTAGAAAGAGCTTAGGGATTTGGTTGAAAGAGTTAAGGTTTTGAATTCAGGTGGGTAACTTAACATCTATAGACTTATTTATATCACATATATAAAAATATTTATTTTGCTGGATTGTAAAGTTTAAAAAAAACAATATTTTTATTTAACTTAGGATTTGGTTTCCTTTGAACCCTCATTCTTGATCAACTCCTCCTTCTGATCAATAATCTCTCAATCTAATAAAGAGACTTAGAGAGTGTGTTTTCAGCAATTCTCATGAAAGACATTTATTAGGCCATAAAAAAAAAACAACATTAACATTTTTACCCACTTGTTGGGACATGAAGTTCTATGATTTCTTTTTATGGGTGAGCTTGTTTTTCTTCTTTTCTCCCCCACCCCCTGCACTTACCCAGCCCAAATGTGGTCACAGTAAATCATTCCGACTGGGTTAATACGTGCATTTGTAGGTTCAGATACTTCTCAGTCTCCTTCTGCTCATCATTGAGACAGAGGGAATTAGCCAGGCCATCATCAGAATCATTGCCCTGCACATCAAACCTTTGGGGACTGTGTAATACGAGCTCTGTTGTCTTACCTTTCAGATCTCTGGCTCCAGAGAAAGCACAGCTCTGCTGGTTCTTGTGGAACAGTCCGCCGCCGTGTTTTTTAACTGTGCTAAACTCTCCTTGCAGCTGCTCTTTCCTTATACACAATGGAGTATTACTCTGCATTAAAAAATGACAAAATCATAGAATTTACAGGGAAATGGATGGCATTAGAGCAGATTATGCTAAGTGAAGCTAGCCAATCCCTAAAAAACAAATGCCAAATGTCTTCTTTGATATAAGGAGAGTAACTAAGAACAGAGTAGGGACGAAGAGCATGAGAAGAAGATTAACATTAAACAGGGATGAGAGGTGGGAGGGAAAGGGAGAGAGAAGGGAAATTGCATGGAAATGGAAGGAGACCCTCAGAGTTATACAAAAGTACATACAAGAGGAAGTGAGGGGAAAGGGAAAAATAATACAAGGGGGACAAATGAATGCCAGTAGAGGGGGCAGAGAGAGAAGAGGGAGGGGAGGGGAGAGGTGGGGAGGGTGGAGGGTGGTGGATGGGAAAGGCAGGCGGAG
>NW_026000082.1:10280725-10282033 GCF_001458135.2 Marmota marmota marmota | reverse complement strand
GTAGAGGATAGGAAAGGCAGCAGAACACAACAGACACTAGTATGGCAATATGTAAATCAATGGATGTGTAACTGATGTGATTCTGCAATCTCTATATGGGGTAAAAATGGGAGCTCATAACCCACTTGAATCAAAGGGTGAAATATGATATATCAAGAACTATGTAATGTTTTGAACAGCCAACAATAAAAAATTAAAAAAAAATGCACTTGTCGCTTCTCCTTCTCTTTTCACGGAAAGCCAAGTTCAGCAGGTTTGTTTCTTCCCCCTTTCAGCAGGGCTGATGGCCTCCTCTGCCTGCGGCTTTGACCTGTCTTTGTGAACTCCTCTTAGTGGCCTCATGATTCGCGCCGGATCTCTGAGCTTTTATAATTTCAATTACGGTCATGCGGTGGCCACCCAAATGATCAAAACTGACTTTTTAAAATCATCCTAGCTGACCTTCCATAAATGAGTGGATAAAGAAACTGTGGTACATAAACACCATGGATATGACTCAGCATTAAGAGAGAATGAAATTATGGCATTTGCAGATTAATGGATGGAGTTGGAGAATATCATGCTAAGAGAAATAAGCCAATCCCAGAAGCTCATCCATAATGTGGGGGAGTGTGGGGCATGGGATGAGTGGAGAAACTTTGGATGGGGCAAAGGGGAGGAGGGAGGGGCAAGGGGGTAAGAAAGATGGTGGAATGAGACATACATCAGACATTTATGATCGCATAAATGGTGTGGCTGTACTTCATGCACAACCGGAGAAGTGAAAAATTCTGCTCCATTTGTATACAGTGAATCAAAGAGCTTTCCATTGTAATGTATAACTGATTAGAATAAATAAATAATAAAATATAATCAATATTGAAAGTATGACTTCTTCAGGCAACTTCAAAAAATGCTGTGAGTTATGGTTTGGATGTGAGGTATCCCACAAAAGCTCACATGTGAGATGATGTAAGAAGTTCAGAGGAAATGATTGGATTTTAAGAGTCTTAACCCAATCAGTGATTTAAGCCCCTGATAGAGATTAACTGAGTGGTAACTGAAGTGCTAGAGTATGGCCATGGAGGAGGTGGGAATCGGAGTATATACTTGTATCTGGCAAGTGGAGTCTCTCTCTCTGCCTTCTGGTCACCATGATGTGAGCTGCTTTCTTCCACCACCCTCTCACACCATGATGTTCAGTCACACCTTGAGCCCTTAGGAATGGACTAGGACCTCTGAAACTGTGAGCCCTCAAATAAACTTTTCCTCTTTACATTGTTCTGGTCAGATCCTTTGAGTCACAGCAGCAAAAAAAAAAAAAAAAAA
>NW_026000082.1:10224619-10280700 GCF_001458135.2 Marmota marmota marmota | reverse complement strand
AAAAAAAAAAAAAAAAAAAAAGCTGACTTAAACACTGAGAATTCAGACTTCAGTTGTCTTGTCATTTTTCTCTTACATAGCAATCTGCTTAAAGCGTGAGAGGATTCCTTCAAAAGAAGCAGCTTTAATTGTTACATTCTCTCTGGGTATCATGTCTTGAGTACAAAGGTTATCAGATCAGTCTGTAGAGAAATTGCAAGGCATAGGTATATCAGTTAACAGAAGTAGCATACATAATACATTATTCTTTGGCTTCCCCACCATGGGACATTTTTGTCATGGTTGTTCTTTTTAGGTATTCATGACAGTAAAATGTATAGAATGTATTTTGGACCATGGGGCACTTGATACCAGGAACATACAAAACTGTGCAAGGTTCTTCACAGCAGGAAAATAACATGGAAATGCACAGTGAAAAACGGTTTTCTTTTTGTGTGTTTGTCCTTTGCCATCTGTAATTGCCTTGATGGTTGTGCTGATTTTGTGTTCATGGTGATGATATAAAGAGTCCTTATAAAATATATTTATGAGAATTAAAAACTGAGGCAATACAAAGAAATACATTAAGAAAATACTGACATAACTAGTATATAGCTATGTAGTAAATATCATGAAATTGTTACACAGGATTGCAGCCAGGAAATTTCATACTGATTGAAAGAGTATGATTCTTGGTAGGTGACAAGGGGCTTGATTTTTATATCCTACTTCTCCTACTTATTACTTGAATATTTGCAAGTAACTTAATTATTTTGCCCTGAGTCTTAATTTCCTCTTTAAAATAGAGGCAAGACCTACTCCATAGGATTATAAAACAATGTACTATATGTACAATAAGTGCTTGGCATAGAACATGGTGCAGAGTACATACTTAGTAACTAATAGCTTTCTTAGCCTTTGAATTATCATTTCACTCCCATAATTAAGACAAAAAAACCCCACAAACCACTTGCTAAGGATAAGAGGTCTATGTGCCCTTTTCTAGAGAATTAAAATATGTTTTAATGAGTTACAAAAAGATGTTACTGTCATTGCAATGTAGACCTATTTTTGACTACCAATTACAACTCCAAAGAGCAAAGGGAAATCTTTTCCATGAGAGTCACTGAGGAAGACTGTGTTAAGAAAGTTTTCCTGACTGAGTCAGTGTGACTCTCTCTACTCTTAAGTACTTCTTCAGCAAACCCCTCAATAGCCACAAAAGTGCTCCCCCACTACCTCCTCAGCAATCCTGGCTGATGTCCATCATCAAACTCTATGTCATTAACCTCCTTGTGTCCTCCACATTGTCCTCATGTCCACTGTATTCTCCCTTGTCTGTGATGCCCATGACCCTAATCTCCTAGAGGTTCTCCAGTATGCCCTGTGGTCTGTCCACTTCACTGCTCTACCCAGGGGCCTTTCAGGGCCTTTAACCCTTCAAATGACCCTATGGTTTGTCTCTCAAGCCTATGACAAATTACTGTTACTTATTTCTTTACTGTTCATTCTTGCACACACAGTTTCTCCTCCACTATCACTCTGTCTGTCCTCTCCCTCTGCCCTCATTCCCCTTTCCAGTTTCTCGTCATCTTTCAAAACGACTTCCTCAACAACATTTCTAAAGCACAAGTAAAAACAAGTAAATGGGATGATATCAAACTAACAAGCTTCTTCACAACAAAGGAAACCATCAAGAACACGAAGAGAGAGCCTTCAGAATGGGAGAGAATCTTTGCCACCTGCACCTCAGAGCGTTAATCTTCAGGATACATAAAGAATGCAAAAATACTCAACACCAAAACAAACAAATAAATAAATAACCCAATCAATAAATGGGCTAAGGGACTAAACAGACACTTTACAAAAGAAGAAATATGAATGGTCAACAAATATATGAAAAAATGTTCAAAATCTCTAGCAATTTGAGAAATGCAAATCAAAACTACACTGAGAATCCATCTCACTCCAGTCAGAATGGCAATTATCAAGAATATAACTAACAATAAATGTTGGCAAGGATGTGGAGGTATACATACACTCATATATTGCTGGTGGGACTGCAAATTGGTGCCACTACTCTGGAGAGCAGTATGGAGACTCCTCAGAAAACTTGGAATGAAACCACCATTTGACCCAGTTATCCCATTCCTTGGTATATACCCAAAGGACTTAAAATCAGCAATGATAGTGGTGTGGCCACATCAGAGTTTATAGTAGCTCAATTCACAATAGCTAAGGTATGAAACCAACCTAGGTGCCCTTCAACAGATGAGTGGATTAAGAAAATGTGGCATATATACACAATGTAATATTTCTCAGTCATAAAGAAGAATGAAATTATGACATTTGCCAGTAAATGGATGGAACTGGGCAGTGAAATTATACTGAGTGAAATAAGCCAATCCCAACGAACCAAAGGCTGAATCTTTTCTCTGATATGTGAATGCTGACAAAACAATAAGGGGCAGGGAGAATAGAGTTCATTGGATCAGATAAAGAGGAATGAATAGAAAGGAGGGAGATGACATAGGAAAGACAGTAGAATGAATCAGATATAACTTTCCTACATTCATATATGAATACACAACCAGCGCAACTCCACATCATGTACAACCACAAGAACAGGATCCTAATTAGAATAAATTATACTCCATGTACATATAATCTGTCAAAATATACTCTACTTCATGTATATCTAAAAGGAACAACAACAAAAAAGATCAACAGTTTATTCCTCTGGATAATCCTCTCTGACCCTTATCCAAAACCTTCAATTAGGCCAAGTTTCTTAATTATATATTTATTTTCCTTTATAGCATTTATCTGTGGTAAAATTTTACTAGACAATAGTTCATGAGACAATGATCATATCTGTGACATTGTGTGCCTGTACCTAACCCAACAGAGCGAACCTTCAGTAAACACTAATTGAATGAATGAAAGAAAGAATCATTTGTCCTCACCCACTTGGGGTTTTTTGTTTGTTGTCTTAATTTTTAAAAAATATTATAGAAAATGCACATAACATAAAAATCACCGTTAGTGACATTAGTATATTCCCATTGTTGTGTAACCATTATGACTCTCTAGTTCCAGAAGATTTTCATCACTCCAATAGGAAACTCCATACCCACTAATCCGTCACTCCCTAATCCCCACTACCCCCTGGCAAACATGAATCTGCTTTCTTTCTCTATGGATTTGCTGACTGGATGTTTCTTACAAATGGAATCATCACCACATCATCTTGCAGCTCCAGATGGGAGTGTCTATCTCCCAATCAAGACTTGCCTTTATCATTTTTTAACACATCACTAAGCATAATGCTTTACATGCTGAATGCGTGGAAAAAAATGATTTTCAAGATGAAAGTACTTTTTCTTTTTAACTTGTCACGTTGAATACATGCACAAATATATTTTTAGTTCTGAAAGGTGTGTTTTGCTGTATTTTTCCTAGTAGGAAATTAAACTGAAGAAATGTTATTATACCTCACCTATTAATTTTTATTATTGTACTGTATACCCAACAAATATCCCCAAATAGTTTTGAAACTGAAAGGCTTTGGTTTTGGGAAAGACAAGAAGCTTTTAAAATGTAAGTAGAATACTAAAAACCATAAAGGAAAAGGGTAAACAATTATACTAACTACTTAGGTTAATGGATAATTACCACAATTAAGGACATCACTGAGTTTCCTGCAAAGGAAGAAATGGGAAAAGTATCATCGTCATTATTACATTATCTTGTAAAGAATCATATTCATTTTTAAAAGTGTTTATTTTTCTTCCATGATGCTAAAAGAAATTTGTAATTCATGTATTTATTATTAAATATTTATAAACCAAGGGCCTGTGCTAAAAACTACTTTGCAATTTGAACATAAGGATGAATAGTTTTTAACCTTACATTTCAGAGGCTAAATCTATCACATCTTGTGTCAGTATGCTCATTACATACTACTAGTACTTAAAAAATTGCCAAGTGTCAGAATCTATGCATGATCCTGCTGCAGCTATTTAGTCAGATATCAATGATATCTAAGAAGCTTGTCAGTCAAGCTACAATCCAAAGTAATTCCAGAGCAGCAGGTTTGTTGAGTCAAGCAATTTGGAAAATACCCACCTTCAATCATAGCAGTGGGTGTAGTTTGAAAATGGGTTTCTATGAAGGCAAGACTGAATCACAGGTCAAGCAAGGTGACCTATGATCATTTATATGTAGGTACTGTGATCATTTGTCATTATTTCACACCACCTGGCAAAGATTGAGTCCAAAATAGCCCACCTGCTAGACATTATATTTTGATCAAAACATCAGATCACATAGACTGTTCTTGATTGGAAAATTTACCCATGAGTCTGCAAAAATGGAACACAGTTAAAACTATCTTCTGTATGAAAAATATAGTCCTTTCTGCCTCTGTAGCTTGACAGCATGCAAACTTAGTGGAAGGTTCTCGTGGGAACTTTCAGATTTGTTAAGCATTTGATGTTAGCTAAAAGCATGCTGAGTCACTTGAAATGAGCCCAAGCTCTGCCCAAATTAGAGTTTCTGGTATACTTAGGAACAACTGCAAGGTTATTTTTGACGAAACTGGTCTATAAGTTTCCCTGAAAATTTTTTTTTATTTGTCAGCACAGCATTCCAACCTCAGGACTGGATTAATTAAGGCATCCTTGCATACTCCCCTTCCTGTTCTGAGAAAGATGGTAAAGGTCACAGCCACTAAAACCACAGAGGCTTCAATGACACCCAATTTTAGTGTTATAATTCCAAGAAGGCTTTTGTTAAAATAAACACCAAGGGGTTTTAAATAAATTCCACTGATTATTAGCTGAAATATTTTTCCTTCTTAAGTATGAGACATTAGAATTCAATTCACATCCATGCACTTACTCAAAAGGCATTTAGTGATCACCTACTAAGTAGCAGGTACTATATTTGGAAGTCAATGATGAAGTCTGATGATTTCAGGGCACTTAATGTTACATGGTAAAGTAGTCACGGACTCACCGTTTATTTGAAGCATATTTACTGAGTCTTCTCTGTGTTCCACGCACTGTCCAGACAAAAAGAAAATGTCAATGAACTAAATAGACCAACTTTTTGTAAAGTTTGCATTCTAGCAGGGAGACTCTGACAATAAACAATAATTGTAATTAATGACTAAACTATGTAAGATGTTAGAAGACAGCAGCAATCAAGGAAACAGGCAGTGAGGAGAATGGTGTCAAGGTAATCAAGATCTAGTTCACTGAGAAGATGCCCTTGGAACAAAGAGTGGAAGGAGGTGGAGGAGCTGGCATTGCAGACAACCATGGGGAGCATTCCAGCCAGGACAGAGGCCTCCTGAGGACAGGCTATTGGATGCATCTGGGAAAGAGCAAGGAGGCCAGTGTGGTTGGAGTGGAGGGTTGGGGTGGGAGATGAGTTTAGGAAATAAGGGGGGCAAAGTCAGATATCAAAAGGAGAGGTGGCAGTTCATATAAAGTCTTGTAAGTCAGTGAAGGGATTAAGGATTTTATTCCTCACAAAATGGAAACAGAGGAGGGCTTTGATCTGATTTTTATTTTTTATTTTATATATTTATCTTTTTTAACTTTTTGATTCCAGGGATTGAACTCAGGGGCACTTAACCACTGAGCCACATCCCCAGTCCTTTTTATTTTATTTTTTAAATTTTAAGACAGGGTCTTGCTAAGTTGTTCAGGGCCTGAGGCTAGCTTGGAACTTGTGATCCTCCTGCCTCATCCCCTCAACCACACCCCCGGCCTCAGCCTCAGGGATTACATGCATGTACCACTACATCTGGCTTGTTTTTATTTTTAAAAGCTAAATCTAGTGTCTAACATTGGACACAGACAGACTAGGGACTATCAACCATCAAAACATAGAGAACTTTTAGGACATCATTGGAGAAATCTTGGCTAAGAGTTAGAGTGACTTGTACTAGGACATATTAGTGAAGATGGTGAGAAATACTTAGGTTCTGAAAATATTTTGAAGACTGAGACAACATATTCTGATGGATTAGATGTGAGATGGGAATAAAGGCACCTTCATTAATTCAACTGTTCCTTATTTCTTGACCTGTTCCTTCACTCACCTATTAATCTGTTCAACAAAAGCAACTGAACTCTTAGGACCAAGCAATGAGCGTGCAGGGGTGATACAGACTCCATCTCAGCTCTTCCAGAATTTACAGTAATGGAAAATATGTTGTTTGAAATAAAATATGCTGTAATAAACAGGAACTAAAGAGAGAATGATTGTTTCTGTCTAGGAGAATGAGAGATTCAAGCACAGAGGAAGAGGCATTTGAGTTAGGTCTTAAAGGAGGAATGAGCATTTGTCAGTTGAAGCTGAGGAAAGCATCTCAGGATGAGGGAAAGGGTGAGAAAGAGACCAAATGCACTCTCATGAACTTGAGAAACAAAAGTGGTCCAGAATGTCTGATACAGAGGATGCATAAGGGAAAATCGTGGGCCAAGGGGCTGGGGAGAGAGACATGTGGCATAATCAAAAGACTGTGGACCTCGGGTGAGGCATGGGGACCGTATTTCTATTAGCAAGGAGGATTCATATCACAGAAGAGGGCTCAAGAAATGGAGTGACATGGCCAGACTGACTTAGGAAAATCACTAGTAGGACAAATGCTCTGGAAATGTTTATAGAACATTATTCACAGCATAAATGAGAATCGTAATTTTATGGAACTGTTTGGAGGAAATATGGGATTATAAATCCTTTAAATGTCACCATTAAGGTAAGAATCAATAAACAAAAGCAAAATTTGAAGAGATAAAGCTGCCTTCTTTCAAAAAAGTAGGGAATCCCCACTGTAATAACAGAAATCAGCCCAATAAGAAACTCTTTACATTAATAAATACAAGTCCCTTTTGTTAGTGACTTTGTTAGATACAACATTGATTAATGTGTTCCTTTCCTCTAAGGACAAATCTAGAAATAGGTTCTAGAAACTGATAACTCTGGGCCTATGTCTCAAATATCTCTTCCTAGGTACAGTTCTCCTCCAGGTATGACTCCCAGTCATGTTGGAGATTTGACAAAATGCACATGCAAGTCCAGTTAAAACCTACTAAATTGAAATTTTTGCCCGCAGAATCATACATAGTTAAAATAGCAGCACAACAGCCTAGACAGTCTACTTCTCTGAGCCTCAGTTTCCTCATCTACATAAAGTATACAACACTAGTATGTGTCCTGTGGGGCTGAGGAGGGTAAATGAGATAACTTTTTATGAGACTTAACACAATGCCTGGAACTTATTGGCTCTTTGGCAAAAAATAACTATAGCAAGCATCAAGTAACTAGAATGCAAGGTTGACTATGGTTAGCATTGTGAAAGTACAGCAGGAACAACAGAAAATGTAATTACAGAAATGAGGAGGAAAAATTGAGCTGTAAAATGAGAGGAGGTTAGAGAAGTGTCACAGAGGTTCCAGTCTTTATTCATGTTCCTCTAGCCTACACGAACATTCTTTCCCATTTTCTGTACTATGAATAACTTTAAATCTAACATCAAAACTGGATTCATCCTTCCAGCAACACGTCCACCCAGGCTGAGCAAGGCACACTCTGCTGAGCCACCCAGAGCCCTGCCATCACATCCCCTGTGGGGATGGGTCAGGATGGCACTTCTCCGTCACATGGGCATGCTCTGCCCATGCCTCTCCATGCAGACTATGAGCTCCTCTCAAGGAGGACCTGATCATATTCCTTCATCTTTATATCCCCAGGACCCATTCTACTATATGGTACAAACCACACTGTCTTTAAATATCTGTTGGCCTGAACTCAGATCAAACGTCATCAGGAGCCTACTGATAATGTAGGGATATGAAATGAAGAGATGGGTGATGGAACATTCCACACAGGTTATAGGAGGGGATGTGTGGAAGAAGGAGAATAGGAAGGTGATTCCAGGGGTGTGTGGTCAGGTTACAGGACATGTTCCAGGGTAGATTGTGCCATAAAGGTGGGTGGAGAATTATATTCCAAGGCAATGATCTATTGATGGGTGGGACATAGGTAGTATGGTCAGAGGCATGGTTTGAGAAGAATCAGACGATGGAGTGAGAACAGAAGTAGGAAGATGAGCTTCAGACAAACCACTCAAGCAGAAATAAGAAACAACTGTCTAATTTTGTCAACAGGCATTAGATCTGGTACAAATCAGCTGGCTCTTACTGATGGCTGTTGCAAGAGCAATAAATGAAGATTGAGAAGATTTCTTAGGGTTTCATTCATTTTGTTCCATCAAGTTTCACAATTATCATTGTTTATTGTCCTCTTTTGAGAACAGCAGCTTAGGTTGGATGAGACTATTGAATTTTTCTCATTCCATTCACTAACTGTTTGCTATATAACCTTGAGGCTATATCTGAGAGTCCAGAAATTTCTCAGGTGTTTTTTTTTTTAATCCACTTTTAAGACAACAAAGACAATACTCTGTTTTTATTCATTGGTGAAAGCCCTGCTGTTATTAGTTCTGTGTGAAAATTTTTTTGAAGCTTGGAATTCAGCACTCAGGGGATTGTTTAAATTATCTTGGGGCATCACATCCTCTCCTGGTGTCTGGCAAAAGGAAAGGAATTCAAGAAATATTTGTTAAAAGAATAAGTAATTAATTCATTGCAACATTCATTGCTATAGTCTCTGCCTGGAATTTGCCTTAAGTCCTACTGCCCACAGGCAGAGTCCTACGTATTGGGTATGTCATCTGGCCCCCTGGCTTCTGGTCCAGGACTGACTTTGGACTTGTCTCTTCCAGCTCCTTGTGCTGAAGCAGAAGAGAAGAAGGGAGCTGGTCACACACAACTAGAACTGCACACTGGAGCAGTGCATAGGAGTTAGGAGTGGACGGCAGGGCTGGCATGGCACTGCCATGTGGTTGGTTCAGGAAGTGCCGTTCACACTGAAGGTGAAGGGAATACCAGGGAGTTGTCAAGTTACCATCCTTGTGGGCTCCACATCAGGGTACAGTTATAAATCCAACCTATACCTATTTTTCATTCATGATTAATGGTTTCCCAGCAGCACTGCTCTGGAAGATTTCTAGGAATCCTACCATGTTCATTTTAGAATTGGGCACCTATTGGAAAAGTGATTTTTCCAGCTTTGTTTGCTGTTTTATAATAGACTAAGATCTCCCGCCCCGAAGCTTCCATCCATGGTGTACCCTCTGTTCAGGCAACCTCTCTGAGGAGGCCAAGGTCCTGCCTCCCCAAAGTACTCAGCAGCAGAACCAGGACTTGCCCACACTCCCCTGGCTCCTTTTAGTCTACATGCTGTGTTCACACAAAGGTCACACAAAGCACAAATGCAATCTAATTACAAGTGTAATTTGTATCCTTGGTGATACAGTTGATGATTATTGATGAAAGTCACAATCTGGCTAACTTAGTAAGATATTTTAACACTCTCTATCGGTATTTGATAAACGAAGCTAACAGAAATTAATAAGAATAGAGAAGATGTGAACAAAATTAAAAAGTTGATTTTATATGTAGTAGATCCAACAATTTAAAAAAATTCACATTCTGACCATGGAAGTACCTAGAAAATACATCCATGAAAAGGTCATAAATCATGCACAGCAATTGTCTATAAATAACAAATATTTATAACATCTACAACATTTTCAGACTACAACATATCAGAAATTAATTTGGAAAAAATGAAGACCTCATATGCGTAAAACTTTAACCTATACACATTAAACATCTTTTTTAAAAAAAAAACAAACTATAGTTGTTAACAAGAGAATATATGGGATTATTTTATAATAAAAAAAGAAATAAAATCAAGAGTCAATAAGTGGGATGATTCAAACTAAAAAGCTTCTTCCCAGCAAAAGAAACAATCAGTGAGGTGAAGAGAGAGCCTACATGTTGGGAGCAAATTTTTAACACTTGCACATCAGATAGAGCACTAATCTCTAGGGTGTATAAAGAACTCGAAAAGCTAAATACAAAAAAAAAAAATAAATAATCTAATCAATAAATGGGTCAAGGAACTGAACAAACACTTCTCAGAAGATGATATGCAATCAACAAATATATGAAGAAATGTTCAACATCTCTAGTAATTACAGAAATGCAAATCAAAACTACTCTAAGATATCATCTCACTCCAGTCAGAATGACAGCTATTAAGAACACAAACAACAATAAGTGTTGGTTAGGATGTGGGGAAAAGGCACACTCATACATTGCTGGTGGGACTACAAATTGGTGCAGCCAATATGGAAAGCAGTATGGAGATTCCTTGGAAAACTGAGAATAGAAGCACCATTTGACCCAGCTATCCCACTCCTCAGTCTATATCCAAAGGATTTAAAAACAGCATACTACAGGGACACAGCCACATCAATGTTTACAGCAGCACAATTCATAATAGCTAAACTGTGGAACCAACCTAGACGTCCTTAAGTAGATGAATGGATAAAAAAAATGTGGCATATATACACAATGGAATTTTACTCAGCAATAAAAGAGAATAAAATCATGGCATTTGCAGGTAAATGCATGGAGTTTGAGAATATAATGCTAAATGAAGTTATCCAATCCCAGAAAACCAAACGCCAAATGTTTTCTCTGATATAAAAAGGCTGATTCATAGTGGGGTTGGGAGGGGGATCATGGGAGGATTAGATGAACTCTAGATAGGGTAAAGAAGAGGGAGGGGATGGGAGGGGGGATGGGGTAGAACAGACGGTGGAATGAGATGGACATCATTACCCTAAGTACATGTATGAAGACACGAATGGTGTGAATATACTTTGTTTACAACCAGAGATATGAAAAATTGTGCTCTATATGTGTAATATGAATTGTAATATATTCTGCTGTCATATGTAACAAATTAGAATAAAAAGAAAAAAACTAAAAAAAATACTATAGTGGTTAACAAAAGAATATAAAAAATTATTTTATAATAAAAAATATTAAATTTTTCTTTTTATATATATATTTATTTATGTATTTGGTACCAGAAATTAAAGGGTGCTTTACCACTGAACAACATCCTCAGCCTCTTTAAAAAAAATAAAAGCAAAACGAATGTAAAACTTACCTCTTGAAAATGTATCAGAAAAAACACTGAATAAATAAAGACTTGTAAAAACAAAATTATGCATAGTTTCTATACTTACAATTTGTTGGCCAGCATTTCATTAGAGCTTAATAGGTATACTGTCAAATAGGACTGGATGCTTGAAAATCAGGTCATAAAGAGGAAAAAAGCAATAAAAACAGATGCATAGGTGATTTAGTTATTAAAGTTAATCAGGCAAGGACATTAAGTGCAACCCATAATTCCAAAATTATAGAAAAAAGACAAAAAAAGATGAAATGGAAGATATGACAGAACATTTCTTCAATAATCAGGCACTATGTATAAATGCACGTATGAGCTATCAAAGTAAGAATTTTGAAGTGGCTGAACATGAATGAAAAGCAGAAACTGGGGCTTAGTTTGCACAGAACACAGCTTTCATGATGGAAAAAAAAGATGTCTGTAACATTTTGATGACTTTAAGTTTCCATTTTGATAACTATGTAATATAGAGGAAACAGGAGATTAAAGTTAATATGGGATGTCAGGTAAATTATATCCTCATAAAATTCATGTTTAAGTCCTAATCCCTAATATGACTGTACACAGAAGTAGGCCTTTTGGGTGGTAATTCAGGTTAAATGAGGCCATAATGGTGGATCCCTAACCCAATAGAATGGGTGGCTATGAAAAGGGAAAGATCCCTCTCCCTCTCTCCATCTCCCTCCCTGTTCCCTCTCATTGTCTCTCTCTCCTTTATTCTACCATGTGAGGATATAATAAGGTGACATTCATCTGCAAGTTGGAAGAGAACTCTCACCAGAACCCAGCCTGGTCTCAGACTTCAGCCTCCAAAATTGTGGGAAAATAAATGTGATTTTTAAGGCACCCAGGCTATGGTATTTTGTTATAACAGCTCAAGCAGACTAATAAAGAGTTTAGGCAAATTTATAAATGTAATAGGAAGTCCAACCCTACAGCTTTATCCTCAAAGAATTATACTTTCAGTGGAAAGGCAAATGAAAGATGAATAGAATTCCTAGAAGAGGAAGAAAACTTGCCTGTGTTGATTTGATCTAAAAACCAAAGGTGGGGGGGGGGAACTCTTTCCAGAGAATGTTAACATAAGTCTAACACATGTATTTTTTTTTTCAGTCCAACTTTTTGCTAATTTGTCATATAAAACACTTCACAAGGATAATTTAATTCAAAGTGGTCCTGAGTTATAGTGAGCTAAAATAATTAGGAGAACTGTTTGCAAACCTTCTCAGAAAACTCAGTACATTCCACTACATACACCCACAGGAAGAGTTCCAAGGAAAATGTGCTCAAACTAAGAGATGACAAAAGCAAAAAGGAAACAAAATACTAAGAAAAAAAGCCAGTAGCCGGGCGCAGTGACACACGCCTGTAATCCCAGTGGCTCTGAAGGCTGAGGCAGGAGAATTACAAGTTCAGAGCCAGCCTCAGCAAAAAGCATGGTGCTAAGCAACTCAGTGAGACCCTGTTTGTAAATAAAATGCAAAATAGGGCTGGGGATGTGGCTCAGTGGTCAAATGTCCCCGAGTTCAATCTCCAGTAACCTGCCCCCCAAAAAAACAACACAAAAAGTAGATGGAAGAATAAGAGCTACACAGACTACATCTATTAGAAATATCCAGTATTGTATACTATAATAATGTTTTAATATTATTCAAAAAACATTAAAAGAGGCCTAAAACTGAGCAAGTGATAGGAAACTTGGGACATATGCAAGCATGCTCAGAAAAGTACACAAAAACAAATTATATAAATGGAAAATGTAATTATTAAAATTAAAACTTCAACACATAGTTAAAAGCTAGATTACATGCAACTGAGGAGATAATTAGGAGAGTATTAGAGGGACAAAATGAGACCCAGATACCCAAAGGCAGAGGAGGAAACTATGAAAGAGGATATAAAGTAAAGGTCCATCATATAAATAATCACAGTTCTACAGCAGAACAATAAAGAAAAGTAGAGAAGTAATAGAATGAAAAGAAGCAGTTTCTAATTATGTAATGGCTAAACATTTTTCAGAACTATAGAAAAAGCAAACTTGGGGCTGCTGGTAGGAGCATGAAGTTTGGCATATACTTTGGCATTACCTAATAAAGTTAAATGTGCTTATTCTTCACAATTTATCTATTCCGTTTCAAGGGAATATACCTTAGACAAATCCCTGCACATATACATTAGGAGATGTGTATAATAGTTTTCATAGGAGTGCTGTTTTTGGTAGTGTGTGTATGGTTTTGTGAAATATTCATAAAATGGAATAACACACAGTAATAAAAATCAGTGCATCAACATCGATTAACCTTGAAAACATTTTAAAAAACAAATCCAGAGAATACCTGCCAAGTGGTTCCATGTCGTAGAATGCAAAACAATAATATTTATGGTGTCTACATATTTGGTGATTCCATACACAGAGAATACCACCACTAAGTTATTAGTGCTATCCACTCCATCTTTGTTTTGTAGTTCCATAAACAGATACACATACTCATTCCATGCCCACACTGCAAATATTTTTAAAGCTTAATGTCATACTACATAAGTCATTTTATGACCTGAATGTTTCATTTAGAATCAATTATAGTTTTTCATACCAAAATAAAATATATAATAATTTTATTGGCCACATAAAGTTCTGTCATATGGTTATTCCATACTTAACCAATCATCTATAATTTTGAACATATAATTGATTCAAGTGTTTTTCCATAATAAACAGTATTGCAAAAATGCATCTCCTTACACCTAAATCTTTGTGTTACATCACTGTTCATTCCAATAGGATAAGTTTCTCTCTGTAGAATGACTTGTTTTAGGGTATAACAACCCTATACACTGCTACCAGGAGTATGAGAATAACCATGTCCCCACCTACCTTTCTAGAACACTAATGTTCTACTTCATTTTTATCATTTTGATAGACAAACATGACATCAGGCTGTTTTAAAGTGATCTCCTTTTATTTGTAATGAAACTTTCATATATGAATGGGTATTCCTATTTATTTTTATACATAGCTTGTACAGTTAACTTGTGTATTTTTCTCCTGGTTAGACTGCTTTTCAAAATAAAATTGTAAAATCTGTGTGTGTGTGTGTGTGTGTGTGTGTGTATCTACTGAAGGAATTGTGCACCTAACTTTCTCCAGCATTGCATTTGGCTAGGTTTTCATGCCAGGCAAACCATGTAGCCATCACTGGTCTTCTTACCTTGTCTCCTCAACTTCTTCATATGCCCTGGGGATACTAAGCAGAGACTCTTTTCTAATGCTGTAGGTTAGAGACTGGTGAATTACTGCAGATGGGCCAATCTTGCCTTCCAACTTACTATTGTATGACCTGCAAGCTAAGAACATGTTTAAATTAGTTGAAGAAAAATCAAAAAGAATATGTCAATGTATATTTAAAATTTGATAAAATTCAAATCTCAGTATTCATAAATAAAGTTTTATTCATAAATACAGTCACGCTCCTTCATGTACTTATTATCTAAAGACGCTTTAATGCTAGAATGTCAGGGTTAAGTAGTTGCAACAGAGACCACATGGTCAGTAGAGCAAAAATATTTACTATCTGACCCTTTATAGAAAATATTTTCTGATGTCTTCTGTAGATTTGAAGTTTGAAAATGGATAACAAATGACACACTCTATCCCTAAAAATATTCTCAACTTTAGCTCTCACATCTGTTAAGATTATAAGCGGAATTTTGTCAGAGTCTCTTTCACTCACTGCTATAATGCTGGGCATCTTTATCAGAAAAGATAGATTTGAGCCATAGCTTCTTTCAGTCCAACTCCAGAAACTTTTTGAGGTATCTAGACTATGAATGGCATTCTTCTTTATTTTGGCTTAGATACTCATTTTTAAATTCCTTTGACAATTTTAATGCTTGTTGGTAAGAAGAAATAGATCTTGGCTCAAGTTACCCTCTTATCCCAACTCATGACTATTTATGTTGCAACTTAAGTAGGGGATTTCAACCAGAATTCACACCCTCAAGGATTGGCAAGGCTCCCCTCCTATCCCATGATAACCACTACTGTCTGAGAATAAATTTGGAAATAGAAAACAATTTGGGCAGCAATGTTCTACAGTTTAATTGAAAGAGAAATTCAATTGGTACCTGATTCTTTCCCCCAAGATCATCTTACTAATATTTTGCAAAACTGAAAGGACAGCATTTATTTCCTGCCTCACAATATTTGCACATATTTATAAGGTACAATGTGATATTTTGATTCATGTATAGAAGTCCATTTTTTTTTAATCACTGGTTAACAACATTATTATTTCACCTTTAAGTCAATGTTTAAATGAGATAACAAATAGCCAAATAGCATATTTCATCTCTACTATGCCTTTCCTTATCTTTGTATGAATATACATATATATATATATAATATATATATATATATATATATAATATATATAATATATATATATTATATATATTATATATATTATATATATTATATATTATATATATATATATATAATATATATATATATATATACACAAAGGATTATTGAAAGGATTAAATAAACTCTTATGCTCTTATAATTGTGAAGCATATCACTCTGCCTTGCTGATCGCTGATAACCACTCGTTAACTCCCTCCCTAAAAATGACTGCTTCTTTGAATCCTAGAAATTGGGGTTCTCATATGAAGGAATGGGGTACCTGATAAGGTGAAATTCCTTCTGATTTTCAGTACCACCTTTTTACTAAAATCCCACAAGGAGCCATGAGAATTTGCTGAAAGGAAGAACTATCAGTTACCATGGATCCATTTTTTCCCTCTAAACTAAAATGTGATTTCCAGAATAAAGGCCATAATTATCCTTTTCTGTGTCCTTAGAAAATGGTTATTAAACATTAGTAAATATTAGTTGAATAAGAAAATGCTTTCACCTTATTGTTAGAAATTCCATTCCTGTTGGAACTAAGCAAGCCACCTGCTCCCCTGAACATTGATTTACTGACCTCCTTCTCCAGCTCTAGAGCCAGATCAGTTTTCCAAAATTCACCAGTCCCTTTCCTAGTCAGTAGTACCTTCTTTCCTCTTTTTACTGATCACATGGTGCTAAGATTCTAAAATATCTTTAAGCCGGGTTTATTTTAACTGCACCTCTCTTGCGCACTGCACTTCACCACCCTTTACTGAACAATGGTGGTGCTTCTATATGAATTGCCTCCCAGTATTCACTAGGAAGTTCTTTGTTTTGACTGGCTTTTGGACTAATGAGGCCCGTCATAAAGCAGTGTTTCAATAAATAATTACTGGATTTTGATGTCTCTGATTTGGGGTCTTCCCAGAGATATTATTTCCCTAGAATTCATTGATAGCTCAGGTCTGAAGTTAGGACTGATTTAGAGGGATTTAGGCCATATGTGAGTGGTTGGAAAGGAAGGAGGATTTTAAGAAAAATCTCACAAGCCAAAGAAGCATATTTGTACAAGATGTTAAAAAGAAGAAGAAAGAAAGAAAAGAAAACAAGCTTCTGGAGTCAAATAAAACACTGAGTTTAAACAAACTTAAATAAATTATTTCAGGACATCTCAAATCCTTTATCATGGTACTATGGGTTGTGAAATATACAAGGTTTCCTAACACAATTTGGCTATAAAACTCTTTTTTAATTTTCCCTTGAAGAATCTAAAGGGATTAATGTAAAATGCTGCTCTGTGTGTTCATGCTTCTCATGACGGCCCTCGGTATCTTTTGGGGAAGTCTTGAAAAGATCAATTAATTCCTCCTGGAAGAAATCATGCAATAGCCCCCTTTGACCTTTTGTTCTCTGAATTTAGCAAGTGATCATTGTACTCCTTATACCTTAACCAAAGACACTGATCTCATAGTTTTTCCTACACATTATCTAGGTCAAATCTCTGTACCAGATTCCAGGTCTAATGAATGAGAACAAATAATATTATTAAAAACAACATGGTAGCCATTATTGCTCTACTTCATAAATGTGCTTCCTAACATTATCTTTATCTAGTCTTGCAGCCTTAACCACAACAGGAAAACGAATTTCTAGAGTTTTGCCTGAAAAACCCTAAAGATGGTTTTGTTCTTCCCTATTCATTTATTCAGCAAGTATTTATTGAGAGCCCACTGTATGCCAGACAGTTAGTTCAGATTTTTGAGATACATTGATGAACCTGAAAGACCGCCTTTGTAGGGTCTACACTCTGGTTGGAGGAGGCAGGCAGATAATAAAAATAAACCAAGTCAACAAGTAAATAAATAATTAAATGTGTCGGAAGGTATATGTGTTATGGATACAGAAAAGAAAGTGAGGGGTGAAAGTAGGCAGAAACTTTAAATAGCACAGTTTCATTGGGAAAGTGGCATCTGAGCAAACTCTCTAATGAATTGAGGGGCACAAACCTGAGTGAGACACAGATGCACATTCTCTACCAGAGACAGAAATGCAATTTTCATCTGTCATGGTCAGTGACAAAAGTTGAGTCTGCCATGGTATGTTATGTTCCCTGAGGCAAGTAACTTATGAAAAGAAAAGGGTTATTTTGGCTCATGGTTCTGGAGGTTCCAGTCCGTGACTGAGTGACCCCATTGCTTTGGGCCTCTGGTGAGGGTGGTATATGAAGGCAGTTGTGGCTGATGGAGTGAAGTTCTCGCGTCACAAGTTAAGAAGGAAAGCCAGAGAGGAAAAGGAAGAGACGAGGTTCCCACAATCCCATTCAAGAGCACACCTCCAAAGACCTAAGACCTCTCACTTCCCACAGGTACCATCCCCTCCCATTGCCTTGGAGGACCAAGCCTTAAACACATGGACCTTTGGGAGAACCATTGCACAGAGGAGGAACATAGGTCAGAAGCAAACTCCAACCTGGGCATCCAGGGAAGACTCTAAGGAACATATTATTTCTGATATGAGTGGTGATTACACATTAATATATGAAGCTTGTTTTTTTTTCCATTCCAAATAAAATGCTGCCTAAGTGATGAAGTGACAACCAGATGAATTACAGCTTTTGAATCATGGTATAACATGGAGCTGCTTTAAACATGATGCTTTTGCTCAGCATTGTGGAAAAAAAAACTCTAGTCATTTTCCAACTAGAGTTTCAATCTTTCTCATCTGTTAACTGGAAATGAGAAAAAGAAAGAATTTGCAAGTGCTTAAACATGGAATAAATAGAAAAATAACAGGAGCCTCGTTCATGTTTGTTGGCTTCCCAGGTGGTCAGTAAGAGATGTTCTAAAGTAGGGATCTGAAGTTTTTGTCTGTTGTCTTTTCTCTGCAATTAAAAAAAACAAAACAAAAACTGCATAGTTGTAGGAAAGGGATATGGACTCAGAAATGGAATTTTAGGCAGGCGTCTGTGCAAAAGGCAGCTGAGGGAGGAAGCAGGTCTCCTAGTTTTCCACGTTGGTGGCCAACTCATAGGCTTCAGGGTGTCACCAGCCATGAGCTGAAGCTAAATGCTTTGGCAATATCTGCCTGAGAGAACTGCCGTGGTAACCACAGTGCCCACGGGCTTAGCCGAGATCCATGTCAGTTTCAGCAAAAACTGCATCAAACCAAGTCCAGCACAGCAGACGCTCAACTTCCCTTCTCCAAGCTCAGGTTCTGTCCAAACCTGGGAGCTTCATGTTGCAGACTGGAGGCTCCTCTTGTCCTGAAAGCCTAACCTTCAATTTGAAAATGTTCTCAAAGCGTTCCTCAAAATGAAAATATTTGTTCAAATCCTCAGAATGCAATAAGAAAATATCCTTCTAGCAAAAGCAATGACTTAGCATTTTCGGCTTGGCACAAATGTAGAAAAACATAGCACAGGGAATCGCAGCCTGTCTGGCTATTGGCTGAGTCTTGCTTCTAAGGATTAAATGCCTTATGAACTTGGCTTACCTTCTCTCTGGATGGTTCTTGGATAGCATTCCCAAGACTTCGTATGCCCCAATTTACTTGGAGAATCTTAAAGAGACACAAAGTATCACACCTCAGAGGTTAACTTCCACGACCCTCTGATTTTTTGTGAAAAAAAGGAAATTGAGGACTGGAGAGGTTTTAGAAGTATCTCCAAGGTCACACTGCTGGTTGGTGACAGAAGTGGGAATAAAATGCTGTCTCCTGTCTCTTCCAACAACCTTGTATCAACTCTTTCAGAAATTAATCACTTGTCATTGCCCAAATATATTCTTAGCCCACATGATAAGGCCTGCATTAATGTTGGGAATCTTCTAGAAGCTAACTCTTAGGAAAGTGTTCTCAAGTGTGTACCCTTTTCAGAAATATAATACATGAACAAGAAACTAGGTACTCTGAAGTGGAATTTTAAATGATGGGACTTAATCCAAATTCCCAGCCTCACAGAGCAATGGGGCCAGTTTGCTTAGCTTCTCTATTTCCATTGTTACAAAATAAGGAGTATTGTGATTATCTGTTTCCATTTATTGGTTTCTATGAAATATTTGAAATCAATGACAGGGGTGAGTGGTATTTGGGGGCAAGGGGAAAAAGAAAAGTTTTCATGTCCTGTTCTTCTATTTCATAGTTAGAATCTAGCAGATTCTTCCTGTGTTAAAACTCCACTTTTCCTTCCATCTCTGCAGTTAGTTCCACTCCTGCTTATACAATAAAAGAATATACATATGAGCCCATTTTAATATATTGCCTAGCAAGGTTCCTGCATTGTGAAATGTTTTGTATACTTAATTCATCTGTTCAACAAATGTTTGCATGCTAGAACATTGTGTTAAATACTGAGGTCACAAATGGTTTCTTATTCAACATTCATCAATAAATACTACGGTGTCTACTACATTACAATTCCATCATTGGGTGCTGAGAATACAAAGTTAAGGATAGAAACATGATCTTTAGAAACATGTGTCTAGTGAGACATACAAGGATGAACAAATAATATTTAAATCACATTTATGTTCATCATTTGTTACCATATTTTTCCCTAGTAAAAATTATATACATGCTACTCAGTGTTTCTGCTGAGCTTGGAGAGCTGTCACATTTTCAAAGTAAAGATGAGGAAGTTATCCTGTTAAAGGGGATAGTTTGGGGCTAATTCTCTTTTTGTAATTACTTTAATATTATAGAGCCTTCATGGACCTCACCTCTCCTTCATAGAAGCAGGTGAGGAACCACTGCTTTTATCAAGCTGCTGCTAGGACTCAAGTCCAACATCTAGCCCTGGATCCCTCTGAGCACCAGGTGTTCTGTGATGTTAAGAACTCCTGGGAAGACTCCCAGTTCCTAGATGGCTGGTTCACCCAAGTTAGTAACCTCTGGAACACCCCACCAGCTTGAAGGAACCTGTTAGCTCTCCCCATATCTTATGGATACCACGTTCTCCCTGCCATGTGTGGGATTTCAACTTTTCTCATGCTCTTTGCAGTTAATGAGGTTAAGTAGAACTAGATTTAAAGATACAATGTAGTTTCCAAAGAGATGTGGACAGTTATCACAACTAAACTTCAGGAACATCAACTGACAGAGGTATTTCTTCCCTATAAAAACTTTAAGCTGAGCAGTAATAGGAAAGGAGGAATACGAAAGAAGATATGAGCAGCTACATCTGGTGTTGTGCATTTCATAATTCTGCATTAAGAAACGTCTAATCCTATGGTCTTGCTTTTAATAGAAACCAGATACTTTTGAGGTTTTTATCTCCCAGGACTTTCCCTCATCATCAGAAAACTCCCTACATAAAGAAAGAAAGTGAGGTATTAGAATCTGAGCAATAGACTGGGGTCATCAATGGCAAAATGGCTTTAAGACTTAGGAGATTGGATTTTTCAAATCCAAGTGGGGGTCAAAAAAACCTAGCCCACATTTTCTTTTGTATATTCTCTAGGCAGAAATAATAGAATACATTTTGAGAGAGAGAGAGAGAGAGAATTTTTTAATATTTATTTTTTTAGTTTTCGGCGGACACAACATCTTTGTTTGTATGTGGTGCTGAGGATTGAACCCGGGCCGCACGCATGCCAGGCGAGCACGCTACCGCTTGAGCCACATCCCCAGCCCCACTATAAGACATTTATATTGTTATTTTTCATGCTATGTGAACCAACTGTTGTACCTTGAGTGAAATTTAGACATGTCCCCATTAAAACATGTGTTGAATACAAATCTATGAATCTTTCCTAGTCTGTTCTCCCAGAAGCAGACCCTGAGAAAAACATTTGAATACAAATGGATGATTTGCTTCATGCAGACAATAATGTAAGTAAATGGAGGAGAAAAGGAAGGAGGGTGGTTAATAAGTTAGCTATCCCTGATAGGATAGCTTAATGTCCTGTTATTTAGAGCTGGACATACTGGATAGTGTGGTTGTGTTTCCAGTAAGAAAAAAAGATGCAAAACTGGCAGCCAGGAGGTACAAAGTATGTGGAAAGGGCACCTTTATATTTCCAGCCCAAATATCTAGAGAACTGCAGTTGAAGTCTTGCAGTAAAAGGGACAGTCTTACTTCAAAATCATCATGTCCATTGGCGAGACCCCTAGCATCCAGAAGAGGCTGATTCTCTTCTGAGAGAGATTCAGGTCCTTACATGGATGAAAATGCTTTCCTTCAGACAGTAGCAGCAGCAGCAGCAGCAGCAGCAGCAGCAGCAGCAACAACAATAGTCATATATATGTCCTAAGGAAACACATATAGTAGGAATGTCAAGGATTCTTATGAAGACAGGAAATTCAACCCCAGAGTGTGGCTGATTGGGTAAGTCACAACTTAGTAAAGCCTAGTGTAAAGTGACTGGGCTTTCATAGTAGAAAAACATTGGAATTCCAGCTCTTGCACTAATTAACACAAGTTATTCTGGCTTCCTGAGCCTCAGTTTTCTTAGCTGTCCAGTAAGAATCAGTCTGGTTATTTAAATTGCAGGCTTCTTGGCAGAATTTGGAAACTCTGCAACTGTAACATGCCCATTGCAGCTTGTAGGAATGCCATCAACATAAATCAAGGACCACAAGGACTTTTGAAGCAGAAGCACCGCCTTGGAACTCTCCCAGGTGCTGAGCTCTACCCTGCTTGTATCGCCTTAGATAAACTTTGTTTATACAAACCACCATGTGCAAGCCCCACCAGCTCAGGCAGATCTGACCTAGGGTGCAGGCTACTCTTTGCTCTTATGCTGGGACCATCTCTGGTAGAATCTGGCAGATCCTATAGGAAATTGGTTCAGATGCAACATCCTGTAGGGAAAATAGGGGAGCAGCTTTGGATCCAGACACATATGGCTTTGCTACTTCCCATTTTGCTATTCAACAAATAATTATCTAGTACCTATTTCATCCAAACCATTATATTAATGCTTCATGACCTTGGGAAAATCCAGGAATTCTTTATAGGCAGGGCTTTGGAGAAGGAAAATAGAGAAAATGCAAGGGCTGTCCCTTTTTGTAATATGGTAATGGCTTCCCCTCTGAGATTAGCAGGGGCATGAAGGTAGAAGAAAAAATGTGCTCTTGCTCTTAGGTGCCTGTTCTATGTGAGGTTGCGGCTTCTTTTGGCTGGATTATGGTGTTTCTCTAATACTGTCTGGCCACTGGTTCCCTTTTAGTAGGCAAAAATCATTTCCAAGTTGTGGTTTTACGTGGGGTGCTTTTCTTGGTTCTCCAAAGGATTCTTATGGGGCCTTCTCCAAGAAGCATCCCAACTAGAAATTACTGGCTCACATTTGACCACTTCTTTTCCCATCAAAGCTTCACTGAGGGTATCCTGGTCATGGTCTGTTGCTTCTAGGGTACCCCTACTTACTAAGTATCCTGCCACAGTGATGCCATCAAGACAGCTCAAGCCCCGCCCCTCCCTGAGGAAGGGGAATTCACCTGTCCTTGCTGATGGCTCTCTGGCCTCCTGCTCCACCACCATGCTCCCCCACTCTCCACACCCTGGCAGCAGAGGGCACTCTGCTGATTCACTATGTAAGCAACTTCCAGAGGAGCAGCTCCCAGCTTAGTGGAAGGGGCACTAGTTGAGCATATTCAGCCTTTAGGAGCACTTTTATTGGGTCCTTGCCCCTGTAGCTCAGGAAGGGGAAAGCACCTCATTGAGGCAAAGGGAGAGGTTAGCATTTCCCTGAAGTGTGATGCCAATTCTTTCCCTTGGTTCTCGTCTACTTTGGAATTGGGAAGGACACTGATGGTGTCCTCTTAGAAGGCTTTTAGCTCCCAAATTTGGCACTTTTTTTTTTTACCTGCAGTGGGTGCAAGACACAAGCATTTTGTTCTCATCTTCATGTCTTAGCAATAACTCTGAAAACCAAGTCTCACTTAGTACCTAACACTTGATCATTAAATCAAACTTGGATTTGCTCCCCACATTTACCATTTCACCTGATTCTTAAAATAAGTAAGTTTTAAGGCCAACATTGAGCCCCAGTCTATAGAGGGGGAAACAGACTTAAGGAAGATAAGTGACTTGCACAAAACATGAAAACGTGGATTTGAAGACAGAAACCAGGTCTCCTGACTCTCCTCTTAGTGCTATATGTGATACCAGGTTTATCTATGAGCACTTTCAAAGCAAAGACTGTATCTACCTACCTACCTACCTACTTACCTACCTACCTACCTACCTTTCTATCTTGACAAAAATAGCTTGCATTCTGCAATTACAAACCACATGAAAGACAAAGAAAGCAACTTATTTCTGGACTCTCACACTCAAAAGGGACATTAAAAGCTAACTAATCCCATTCTCCATCTGGTAGAAGACTACTCTTCTCTATAATGGAGCTCTTTAGTCTTTTAAAACCTATAATCAAACCCTACACATTCTCTTCTGTCAGTTAAATAACTTCGGTTAATACAATGGTTCCACACAGGACACGTTCTTGAATCAAGTGGCTCAAATATCAGTTATTAACAGCAGCAGAATTATTTGCCAAACACTACATTAATTCTTTTGCCCCCATGCTCTTCTTTGATTCTTACAAGAAACCTATGGGGAAGGCATTGTGATTATTTCCTCTGTTTCAAAGAGGCTTACTAGTTAAATTACTTTTCCAGAGTTACATAGTGAAAAAAAAATAGCATCATATTTTGAACTCATGACTGTCTGATTCCAGAGCCTGAGGTTTTTACACATGACAGCTCTCAAACATGATCCCTTGTTTGTGGTCTGACCAGGACAGCAGACACTGGAGACATGAACCCCCTCATTCTAGAATACTACACTTGGGTCTGCCTACCATCTAGGAAAACATTCTTGTCTGTAATGAAAAACAGATTCTTTCTTCTCCGTACTGTCCCGAAAATATAGCTTTGTGGCATTCTCCGTTTTCATGTGTGGTTCTCTCGCAGACACTCCTATTCCATGAAGATGCTGGTTTTAAGAAACCAATACACATATCTCTCACCATTGAGATCTAACAAGGGGAGTGAAATGTGAGTACAGCAAAGTAATTGGCTGTGGCTTCTGTCATAAAGGAAGGCTGCTTCTGAGATGGGAACTCATGCTGTCCTGAGTAAAGCTGAAACAGGAGATGTCTCTGTGCCTTTACCACTCCTGGTGATCCTGTACCCACAAGATATTTCTCCAGAGGGCTGCTACAACGTCAGGACACACTCTGAGACCTGTAGACTTTCTGGCTGTAATATCATTTGCTTATTGAACCTGGAGGGAGTTTAGAGAATTCATCTAAACTGATTCTTCACCACATAGACCTTGAGGCACTCAAAGGAGATGTCACTCACCCAGCGTCATGCAGCAACTTATTGATAAAGATAGCTCCAGCTCTCTGATATGCAGGCTTGAATTCCTATCACTCAATAACACTTCAAGTATCAACAATTTGTCAGTTTAGACTGATGAGGCAGAATAAGGAACCTCATTTACTGAGCACCTACTTTATGAAATGATCATGCATTTAAAACTCTTTGAGCATTAACACTACATTAAAGGAAGATATCTTCATTTCATAGATGAGAAAATTAAGGCTCAGAAATTTTAAGTCATTTGTGCACATAGCAGGAATGTAGCATTTAAAACTAGGTGTCTTCAACTCCTCTCCTCTTCTCCTCTCCCTTCCTCTCCCTTTCTCTCCATTTCTTCCCCTGTTCTTTCTCTGTGTCTGCAGCAGCCCTTTCCTAGTAAATGGAACCATCATTTACACAGTGACTCAAAACACTGATTCAAGTCCTCCCTTCTCTTTCAAATCTCACATTGAAGCAAGCTCCAAGTTGTGTACATTCTACCACCTAAAAATCTATCCACTTCTTTTCCTCCTACTGTCACTACCCTCAGTCATGATGTAACCCTTTACCCCCTGAACCACCATAGAGGCCTTGGAATTGAACTTCCTATTCCCACTCCCTACAATAGAGCTTGAGTGACCTTTTGATCTAATATCACACCTTGACTTAGACTCACCAATGTCTTCCCCATCACCTTTGAGATAAAATCCCAAATAAGTATCCATGAAACCCTCTGAGAGCTGGTATTCCTGAGACCCTGTTAGGCCACCCTTTCCCCTGTGTTCTCTAGGCCGCCTACCAGTCTTCCTACATGCTTAGAGATATTTAGCCTGGCCCACAGTCAGACTTCAGATTTAAGTCTGAATTCTACCTGTACAGGTTCACTTTCTTCTGGAAATCACTTTCTCCTAAATCTGTTGCACTCTCCCTTAATACAGTTCCCTGGGACCCTTTATTTAACCTTTTGTCTCAGCTTATTTTTCATGTCCTTGTGAAACATATGCTCTGTGAGGAGCAGGATGTAACTCAAGAACTCTAATCTTCCTAGACCAAAGTTTAATGCCTGGCACATGGTGGGCACAGAGTTAAAAATAGTGAATCAATGAATGAATTAAAGGGTTAATTCTTGGGGGTGGGGATATAGCTCAGTTGGTAGAGTGCTTGCCTCATATGCACAAGGCTCTGGGTCCAATCCCCAGCACCATACACACACAAAAAATCAATCAATCAATGAATCAATCAATAAAGGGTTAACTCTCAACTGAGAATATGAGCACTGTGTGGAAGCTCAGACTTCTGTTACAGACAGCCTCTCATCCATTTCCTTTGAGGTCACTACACTTGGGAAACAGAGAATCCAGGTATGAAGTGTCATTTGTTTTATGTTATTTAATACTTTTCTGCCTTCCCCAAATGAATAGGATCACTGTAAACAATAGATGATGGGGAGTGGGTTTGAGGATTCATTAGCACTCGTAACATGATGAATCTAATCATTTGAAGCAACATATTGCCCACATTTATTCCTTTCCATTGCCAAATATTAAATGTGAGTTGGCTTAACTTCCTACTAATGGTCCTCCTTCAATGATAAATAACCAACAGGCCAGCACATGTGTCTGAGTGTTGGCAGCAATATTTATATATAAACACAATGTGCCTAGATGTAGCGACTTAGAGCAAGCAGAGTTCTTGAAGGGACTCTGGGAATCATTAAACACATCCCTCCTACTTCACAGATGTGAACACCAGTCTTTGAGGTCAAGAGGGTAGATTAAGAACATGTTAACATTACTGCTTCCACAGTTCAAACTCATAGAAATTCTAAATAAAATCTTTTTAAAAATATATCACCCAACCACAAAGCAGGGACAAGATATCTCCTATGCCAAAAATTTAGAGAAAACCCAGTGGAAGCTAAAGCTGAATTTCTCCTGAAGGGATTAACCTCAACATAAGTTACGGAGACTGAAGTTTCAGTGCTCACTTTGGATAAGAGAAGAATGGATTCCAAGACTCAGATCACTATGGGAAGCTGGAGTGAGGACCCCTGCATGGACTTACCAGTCTGAATGGGTTTTCCATTCTCAACAAAGAAGCTGGAAAACTCCAACATGTATTACTAGGTCACAGTCAGAGCAAGCCTAGGCACCATGGGTGAGGACGGAAACACAGCATGAAATGGGAATTCTAAAACTGGGTCTTACCAGACCTAAAAGCCGTTGCTTATCAATGTTGGAAAACTAAAAGTTTAGAAACATGGAGACCAATTTAGAGGGAATGGACTCTGTAGTATCTGGTCAAGAGCAACTGCTAAAGTACATTGTAGACTTCAAACAGAACTCAGATGCTCCACTATGGAATTTTGAATCCTGAACACCCTTTGTAAAGACTTGGAGAAGAGGGTCAAGGAGATCCCTACAGGCTCTTGGTATAGCTGGAAGTGTAGGAATAATATGCAGATTGCCACCAGGGAGTTACGCTGCCTGAAATGCTAGGGTGGGTAGCTCTATGGAGCAGGAACAAGCAACCCATGGCCCATAGGCTGTTATTGTACTGAAAGCTGTAAATACTAACTTTCTTATATTTATAAAGGAAAGTAAAGAAAAGAGAACTGTGTAACAGAGACATTATACGGCTTGCAAAGGTTAAAGTATTTCTTAAGTGGTCCTTTTCTAAAAATGTTTAATCCCTGCTCGGAAGGATAGTTGGGAGGCACAAGGAAAACCCCACCTCTACTGTCTGTTGATGTTCTTGCATCTTCCTGCAGCAGCTGTGGTTGGACACTGAAAGCTTCTTTTTCTTTTCTACTTTCCAAATCTTATGGGAGTGAGTCTCAATGTCAAAATCTACCCAAGGAATTCTGGGAAGTGATTTCTCATACATCACTCTCAGAGGAGTAGAATTCAGAAAGGGCAGGTACTATACTGAGGTAACAATAAGGTGTGAAAGACCACATCTGATGTGAACTTGGGAGAAAAACCTACATGAAGAAATTTACACAGAAGATGAGCCTATAAAGGAAAATTCCAAAACATAAGTCAATGCCTGTAAAAAGTATCATAAATCTCCCAAAATGTATAACAATTTAGAGCTAATACTGTGATCCAAAAAGGAATTTAATATGAACTACTTAAAATATTCAAAGAATTAAAGGAAAGAAAGAAATAATGGGAAAAGGAGATTTTTTAAAGTAGATATTTTAAAAATGAAGAAATCACTAAAATACCACATCACACTCACTTTATTATCTATATAGCTTCACTAAAAGAGAACAAAAGAAAATGAATCTACTAGATAGGAGTATTTTTTAAGAAATAAATGTGAGAAAAATAAAAAATGACAAATTTGATAAATATAAATAAGTATTGAATATATTATAATGACAATAAGAATAACAATTTTCTTATGATTGTTTTACATAAGCTAGAACTATGAAATTAGAAATATCATGGTGTAGGTATTAGCAGAGTGATATTAGAATGAGCTACGGTACACATCTCTTTTGAAGGTAGGATATAGAGATTGATTAACTTTAGTGAATATTGGAAATTTGAAATTCAGACGTGCTAAAAATTTAAGAATAATTATTAAAACAACAGTTTTATAAAGTTTTTAAGTACATTATTGGATAGCATGAATATGAAATCTAACATCATTCCAATAGAAGTTAACAAAATAGAAATATCATAAGACTCAAGAGGCCAAAAAGGAACTCTGGTAAAGCCCATATCATACAGCTTGTTTGGGACTGGTCAGGACCAAAATCCAGAAGATGACTCCCAACTCATTGCTGTTATTTACACTAAACTGTCTCTCTCCATACACTAGTGTCGATTATTGTCGAGGAGCCATGTCAATCCCACTGCCAAATTTTTGTTCTCTCCTAAAAAATAAGATGCAATTTGATGGTATAGTAATTTTTAAAAAGTACCTTGTATTTGAATATACATGGTTTAAAATTCCAGCTATATCACCACTAACTGAGTCACTGGATAAGATACTTAGCTTCTCAATTTCAAGTACATCATTGGTTGAATTAAAATTATAATAGCAATTTCACAGAGTTAATGTAAACATCCAATTATTCAATGTAGGTTAAACACAAATAAACAATGTGGTTTAATTCATGATGCTTAGAACATGTTCAGTGAATGCAGCTGGAATAAATGGAAGAGGAATCTCCAAAAATAGGAAAAAAGGATGTCATTGCTGGAAAGGTATCATTGAACTTCATCTCCAAGGAATGTAGCAAAACCTTTAACCAAACTAATAATAATTATAAAAGTTGATGATAAAGTGAGAAGTGAAGACCATGAGAAAGTTGAGTAGCATAGCACAAAATGAGTTAAGAAGACCTCAGAATTTAAGTCTAAAGGGATGCTTGAGGGGCTCACTCTAGAGACATGGAAATGGGTCTGATGTCTTCACAGAAGTTGGCCCACAGGCCAATATCTGTTTTGGTAAATGATTTTAATGTAACCCAGCCACACCTATTTGCTTGCATATCATCTGTGACTACTTTGGCACCACAATAGCAGAGTTAAGTAGTTGCATCATAGATCAAGTTTCCAGCAAAGCCTAAAACATTCACTATCTAGCTTTTTTAGAAAAAGGTGACTAATCCCTGGCTTAAAGGAATATGCATACTCAGATGATCTCTATCATTCTTTAAATAATAAGGTCAACTTATGCTTTTTAGCCAGAGCGACCCATCAGGTAATGGGATCAATCAAATGAGCCCTGATCTCTGCCAGCCTACTCATTACAGTGCCTTCAACTCCCTTGTTTGGTTCCATCTAATGATGGCCTATCTTCTTTCCTCTAGCTTCAGATGTTTTCGTTATGAATTTTTTCCTCCTTAAAGGAGAAGACGTATATTTGGGCTCATATTTTTAGAGATTTGGTCCATAGTCGGCTGTCTCCATAGCTCTGGGCCCTCCATGAGGCAGAATGTCATGGTGAAAAGGCAGCTCTGAACCTGGCAATCAGAAAACAGAGAGCGCTCCACTCACCAGGGACAAGATATAAACTCCAAAGTCACGCCCCGGGAACCTACTTCTTCCAGTCACATCCTACCTGTTTACAGTTACCACCCAGTTAATCCATACCAGTGAATTAATCCACTAATTTAGTTGAAGCTCTCATAATTCAATAATTTCACCTCCAAACATTCTTGCATTGTCTCACACATGAGCCCTTGGGGAACACTTCATATCTAAACCATAATATTCCACTGCTGCTCTCTAAAGGCTCATGACCATCTCATAATACAAAATACATTGAGTCATTTCTAAGAGCCCCTATAGTCTTAACCATCCCAGCACTGCCCAGCAGTATAGGTCCAACATCTCACGAGGCTCAGGACAAACTTTAAGCTGTCCTGGTAGAATGGAAATGCTTGCTGTGATAACGATACAGAGCAAGCATTTCCATTCTACCAGGGATAAAAAGGGGCATAGAAAGAAGGGATGAGGTCAATGGAAGACCAAAATCTAGTTAGTCGAAGAAGTCCTATAGTTCCATGTCCAGCTTCTGGGGCACATGGCATCAAGATGCTCTCTCCAAGGGGCTTGATTGGCTCCACTCCTATGTCTTACAGGTTGCAGCCAACATGGCCACTCTCTTGGCTTGTCCCTGTTCAGTTCCTGCATTCATT
Organism: Marmota marmota marmota; assembly: GCF_001458135.2. NCBI lineage: Eukaryota > Metazoa > Chordata > Mammalia > Rodentia > Sciuridae > Marmota > Marmota marmota. The sequence goes on along the minus strand of NW_026000082.1, from coordinate 10,250,241 downwards.
AATCTTGGGAGTCTCCATTGCAGTTTCAGCCTCCTTCTCACATCTTTATGCATTGCCCTACAGGGCCTGTCTGAAGGGATTTCAACCCTGCTTAACTTTGCCTGGTCTCTCAATTCCTCCTTTGAAATCTTGGTAGGAACCTCTATGACCCCCCTAACTCCAGGTCCTGTGTTCCTACAGAAGCAACACAATGTGTTTTATGACAAGGTCTGCTACTATCTCAAGTAATACCCAAACTTCCTGGGACCACAGCTGCAAAGCTTCTAAGTACCTTTGTGGCTCAGCCCAGTGAAACAAACACCTTTTTAGGTCACCCTGTGCAAGCGGAGTTCTCCCACCATGGTCTTGTCTCAAAGGGATTTTTTTTTTTTTTTACTTTTACACTCTTCAGCCTGAGATAGGTATGGTCTTGCCAAATCTTGAGATAGCCTTCAATCATCTTTCCTATTGTCTCTATGCAAAATACTTAGCATCTCTTTAATGGCTGTAATACTTTAACAACAACAACTTACTTAGCCCCAGTTTTACTTGCACTTTTCTGATCAAACTGCAAGTTTTTCAAATCTTTCTGCTTTGCTTTCTGCTCTGATTATCGTAGTAAACTTGGCTAAAAGGAATGTTGTGCTGCCTTGAAATTTCCTCTGCCAGATTAATTATTCAATCGTCTTCAAATTCAGCTTCACAGAAAGTCTCAGGACATGGGCAAAATTTCAAAAATTTTCTTGGCCTCAATGTAACACAAACGGCCTCTAGTCAAATTTCCAGTAGAGTACTACTCCTTTGAAACTCCATGAGTCCAGTCTTTATTGTCCACAGTTATATGGGAATTCTGTTTCTGAGTTCCCACCAGAACCACCCATTACATCATTCTAGAGGTCAGAATAATCTAATCATTTCACTTCTGACCATCCTTGTATTGTCTCACACATGAGCTTTTCGAGGATACCCTATATCTAAACCATACCTGTCCCTAATTTCTGATGTGGGCTTACCGTTTGAAACTGAGAGTTGAGCCTGACTCCATGGTTTAGTCTTCAGGTCAACCTAAGACTCATTGTTTTCCCTGCTATCTTTTTGTCCTGGCTTTGTGTAAATGCCCTATATCACCATATCTAGTGCTCCACAAGAGAAGAGAACAGAACCCTTCTCAGAACAAGGATCATGTCTCCCCCGCCCCGCCACCTCTTTCCATAGTTCCTGCCAACATTTTAGAACTTGAGAAAAACTTTTAAATAAACATTGTGTGAAGAGAGGAAAATCCTAGCATTTATAGAGAACATACTGAACAAAGACAAGGAGGCAGGAAGGAGGACAATATCTGTAAGCTGGTTTCACAGGAGCCAGTTAGTAGTAGGAAATTGACATAAGGTGAGATAGTAGCAGTGGGAAGGATCCAGATCGTGCAGCACCATGTGTGTATGGTAAGACATTCAGATTTGAACTTGAAGGGTACTGAAAGATTGAGGATCACAACTGGGACACACTTACTGTATGCTACTTCAATGTACGATGCTTTCAAGGTAGAGAGATAAAAGGTGTCATGGATGGAGAAACAAAAGAGAAATCTGAGGATCATGTCATCCATTCCCCAACTTGCTAGATATTATAGTGCAGAGAGTGGACCCTGTATGCTCTACACCTTGTGTTCACTCATCATCCCTGCAACTCACCATTGGCCTGGCACAGCAAACACCAACCTCTGCTCATTTAATTAAGCTATGGAACAAAACAAACATGCTTTCCTTTTCTTTTTCAGCTCCCTAATAATAACAAACCCATGTACCAAGGATGAAAGCAATAGCAAATATAAGGAAATGTTTTGAAAATTCCTAAAAGTGATAGAATCACAGTGAGACAGGCTCATGTGTCAGGGCTGCCACACACGCTGGGTCTGAGAGAAACGACCTTCCTATAAGACCTTTGTCTAGACAAGGAGGCTGGAATACACTACAGCATTGAAGCCACTCCAATGTTCTGGGGAAGATCAAGTTCAGATAAAGTACTGGCACTCTAAAGCCTTGTGGTTTGTGTCAAGGAATGGACAGCAGTAAATGGCTGCATGAGGCTCAGCAGGAGGTCAGGCCAACACAGGATGGCAATGGTTTGTGCTTTCCAAGGTGGTTTCCATTTCCTCAGCCTCAATTGATTTCTGCTATTTTCTTTCTCCTTCCTTCCTTTCTTCCTTCCTTCCTTCCATCCTTCCTTCCTTCCTTCCAATCACCATTTCCAGGACTCTATGTTTTGATCCAACTCTCCCTAAGAAGTAATGGGATGCACTGGAATAAATACAAAACTTAGAATAGGAAAACAGTATGTTGGTCTTCACCTTGCTGCTTGAAGATCTGTGAGCTTGGTGAAGACATTAAACTCTGGATTGAGGCTGTGACTCACTAGTAGAGCACTTAACGAATTCCCCGTGCTATAGAAAATAATTAAACTCTTTAGGCTGTAGGGTTTTTTAACCGATAAGACAAAGATAATATTATCTATATTGGAATGGAATTATGATATCAAAATAAAATTATCTAATCTATCAATGAAAAAATAAAGTATTGTGGTTAAAGGGGAATACTACAAAGTCAGTTTCCAGGTGGAGCCTCTGTTCTGGCCCTTATTATCTAAACTATAGTTTCTTAACTATAATTGAGGAAAATATTAAGGATAATAATATCTACCCAATAGTGTTTTTTTAAGACTAAATTGAAGATAATAATACCTATCCAATTAGTGTTGTTTTTAAGACTAAAATAAATAATTGTTGGAAATTGCTTAGCAAGACACCTGTTATTTTGTTATAATTCAACACCATCAAATCAGTATTCCCTGTTTGCACATCTGACAAGTACCTTCATGTGCATTCTTTAATCCTCAGGGTGAACATTGCTATTAACCCCCTTAAAGATATTTATACTGAGGCATAACTTGCCTAGGATAATACTAGTCAAATCTAATTGATTATAAAGGCCTTAATAAAAAATAATACACTTACGCTGGGCACGGAGGCGCACACCTGTGATCCCAGCAACTTGGGAGGCTGAGACAGAAGGATCACAAGTTCAAAACCAGCCTCAGCAAAAGAGAGGTGCTAAGCAACTCACTGAGACCTTGTCTCTAAATAAAATATAAATAGGGCTGGGGAATTGGCTCAGTGGTTGTGTGCCCCTGAGTTCAATCCCTGATACCCTCTCCAAAAAAAATATACTCATTACCTCTGTATTACATGTCATTCAAAGGTCTGCTGGTACTCTTGAAACATTTAAGGTGCCTGAAACCTTAATTATTTTTATATGTTACTTTTCTGTCTTTTATGTGTAAAGGAACATACTACCATCTCTGATGTACTCGGCCTTAAGTGAGGTTCAAGAGCCATTTTTCAAGTGAATTAGTGTTATTTTTCATGGTGATATACAAAGTGGGATTTTATTTTTACCCTAAAGACTGGGAATGCATTTTATTTTTTAATTTTTAATGCAGCATCTGATGCAAAGATGGTGTATATTTTGGAGAGATTTTAGTAGAAGTAATTTTATATCATGTGTGCTTTTTTATGGTACTCCAGGGTTTAGATGGAGCAATGAATCTGGAGTGCAGGAACTGAGAGTTTAGGTTCAGTGCTGCGACCTTGTGCACACCCAGACCCATTGCCAGGCCTCAGTTTCTCCATTAGCTGAGAACATTGAGTGACGGGACTCCTGACATCCATTTCAACCCTAAAAACACGTGAACTATTTTGCCCACAATGTCAGTATCTTTTATGATGATGATGTTAATAGAAGAAATTCACTTAACCGGGCACTTAAAAGCCTTCATTTGATAGCACTAATGTGGGCTCATATACTCTGGTACTTGGCTTGCAGCAAAGTGTTAGTCTAAACTTACAGCTCCCTCAAATCACATTACTTCTATGTATTAGGCTGAACTCTAACACTTAAAGTTTGAAGTTTTTATGATTTTGGCAAACGTCGACATCCTGTTTTCTAAAGAGAAAGGACTTTTTAAAAATTCACTTCTCTGCAAATCTACTCTTTCTCTCTCAAAATCATATTTTGATGAGTTAAGTACAAATGAATAAAAAAAAACACACGGATTTCATTTTCATTAAAAGTCACATGGGCTAAAGTGAGAAGAGAGAAGAGAATGGGGAAGAGCGAAATCCATTGAACTGAAAAAACTAGGCATCATTTTCTGAAACAACTGCCATCGAGGGGTGTATTTAATTTGCAGTCCCTGTGATAGCTCAAGGACTCACGTCCCCAAAGGTTAGATTCTGAATACAGCATGATGAAGGGAAAAAGAACAGTGGCTTTGGAAGCAGACCAGTCTGGAACTTATACTGCTTGTGCTACCTGTGTGCATCAGTTACCTCTGGAGCTGCATTTTGCAGATGGGAATGACAATACCTCTAGCATGCCATTATTCTGCGTTTTGTTATAAAGCATAAAATTCTCAACAGCATACCTAGAACAAAGTGGTGCCTAGTCTTCTAGTCTCATTTCTGCAGCATTAGGCACCTAATTTCATTGCCATCAGAGAAAGGGCTTCTGGTGAGCCATCTCAAGTGAGGTGTCTGTCAGTGTCCTTCATCAGTTCCATCTTCTTCCCATCCTTCAGTTCTAAGTTCTGTGAAAAGTCATCAACCTGAAAAAAATAATTGTAATGTGAGCTTTAGAATTACTATATGCCTGAACACAATATGGACACAAATGGGTTACATCTGGTGTTAGGGAAAAATAAGGAGAGAAGGAAATCTCCATTTTCTCTTTGGTTTATGGTCAGGGAAAGTTCCTCGCAGGGTCCTTTTTAAACTGCTCTTGGCCACTCACCCTTAGTCCTGCCCCAGGTCTCCAGTGGTTTCTCAGGGCCAGGTATATTTCCAGTGGTTTCCAGGGTTACCTTCTGTTCCTGTTTCTCTCAAGGCATTTGGGTCTACTGGAAAGAAAGAATTAGTTAAGATCAAGACTCCTCCCCATCTACTCCAAGGCTTGAGCCTGGATTTGTCCTTTTTTTAGGTTGTACAGATTTTTTAATTGATTTTTTTTTAAAAAAAATCAATGACAGCAGAATGCATTACAATTCTTATTACACATATACAGCACAATCTTTCATATCTCTGGTTGTATATAAAGTATGTTGACACCAATTCGTGTCTTCTTACATGTACTTGGATAATGATGTCTATCACAAGAAGGGAGGGGGCTGGGGGTTAGCAAAGATGGTGGAATGTGAATCTGTCCTTGTTTATGTAATAGTTAATCCTACCCACTCTCCCCCTTGCCCTCAGATGCTACTGCTGCTGCTGCTTTTGGTTCTGAGAGGTTAAGTGAGCTGCAGATTAAAGCTCACTTTTAAAAACATTGCAAACTGTCGACCAAATTGCCTTTCAAGGACCACTCTTTCTCAAGTTCTAGGTCACATGCATATGTATATAATCTGCGGCTTGGTGTCTCTTTCTTTAAAATGTGTTATAAGCCACACTCACCTAAGTGCTAGGCCCCACACATCTGAAACCCTGTCTTAGGATGGTGGGTGTAGACCCCTAACTTTCTGACTTCTCTAGGGGTGCAAAGGATCAAAGGCGAATTACCTCCCAACTGACCTAATGCCAAATGTCATCAGCATGAATCTGGATTTCCCAGGCATGAGGTTTGGGGGACCTAAACCATAGCAATCAAGCCATAGCAATCACCCACTCATTTCATGAGTCTCTACTATGTACCAACACAGTATCAAACGCTTTGCCAATCAATCAGCTTCCACAATCATCTCAACAGTTCTTAAGCTATATATTTTATCTCTATAGTACACTTGAGGAAGTAGAAACACAGAGGGGTGAAGTAAATTGTCCCAGGTCACACTGGTAATTCAAAGTCAGGACTACACACCAGGTTTCTCAGGCTTTAAAGCATGTGCTCTTCCCACTGAGGAAGGAAGGTGGGATGCTGATTAGCTACCTATGGGTGGGCAGCATATTAGAAAGCCAGTGAGGAAGGCAGGAAGCGGAAGTCAAGAGTCTGAGCACAGGAAGCAAGGCGGAAGCTCAGGTCAGCAGTGGGGAGACTGATGGGCATGTTCATATAGAGGGCACTCCAGGAGTTATGCCAAGCAGCATCCTTGTCTAAGACTGCCACGTGAGGCCACCAATCACAGGGAAAGACTGTGAGCTCAGTCCCAAAACTTACGGGGAACTCAATTACCAGGATGAATCAATGGCTCAATGACTTCTGGCCTAGTACCATCCTACCATCCTAAATAAATCTCCTCTGCTCGCCTGAGCAGTATGACAAATAACAACAAAAAATATAATTTTTTAAACTGTCATTATTAACATCATTAATAATAGAATATTATTGTGAATACCATGGATTGGCTCCTACTACACGACAGGCACTAGAGTAAGCACTTTGTATGAAACTCCTTAATTCTCATGATAAATAAAATCAATATCTCTGTCTCTTAAGAGGTGTAGAAAATTGGAGCACTTGGTCTAGTTAGTTGGTAATAGCAGGAGGATTTGTTTGGAGAGTTCTGAGAAGCACATTATGAAGGTGTGAATATGAAAACAGAGCAGCTCGAATAAAAGAAAACAAACAACAATAATAACAACAAGCTGTGAAAAGTTTTGCTTTACTTCCTCCCTGAAAGAGAAAAGTCCATTCAGTGATGATACACAGTAAGGGCTTTTACCTAATTCAGAGTCTTCTGCATATCGGTAATAACTCTAAGATTCTTGATTTTCTGAATCTAAAACAATTAACTCCAGTTCATGCTATCTAACAATCCAAATTCCTCTCATTCCATTATACCAATAAATGGAGCAGAGCATGTGAGAACTCACCCATCACTCAAATGAAGTTTAAAGCTCAGGCTGTTGTTCGAAAATGATGTCTAGCTTGTCTTCATACAAGGACTGGCCAACTTTTGCTCATCCTTAAAATACAACTGAGAAGTCATTTTCTCAGAGAAGTCACCTGTTCAGAACAAACCACCCATTTCACTGTGCCCCTTTCACCCACTATCAGCGTGGCCATGGCCACACCTGGGACTCACCTACCATACTATTCACCATGTTCTGTCGACACTGGTTCCTCAAGGCAGGGACTGCCTTCTCTTTTTCATCTCTCAGTTCCCAGCCATGGCTCACCTACAATGGGGGAAGGGTGAACTAGTATTCTTTATTAGGAACCAAGCTTCCTTTCCCTGTTAATCAAGATTATGTACCAGAAAGGTGGTCAGTTAGCATTACATCCAGAAGACTATCCCAGAGCTAGCTGCTAGAGCCAAGGATTGAATTAGTTCCAAGGCTGTGTTATTTTTAGTAAAGCAAATTCCTTAAGTGTTTTTAATTGGTGAAATTGATGGTAGGTTTATTATCATGATTAATGTTAGAGTATCTTCATGATGAAATGCCTAAGAATTGGCTGAAATATTTTGCAGATTTTCCCACATTCTTAATTTTCACTCTCTCTACACTGGCATGACATGATGTAAGATTTTAGTGAGGTCTACAGCCTATTAAGAATGGTGCCATAGACTTTACTCCTAAATGTTTCTAATCATTGGTTAAAAGGAATTCTGGATGACTATGGTGACTGTAAGGGTCCCTAAACCCTGTCTCTGTGAAGTTTCTATGTCTACCTTGGGGTCACCTTTTTATTAAAAATGGTATTTATAGCACATGATAAGATAAACAGCTGGAACTTTATCAACGTTAGAAAACATATGTGTAAACTCTTCACTGTCAGCTTGCTAAAGATACACTGGATTTGTCTTTTAAGAAATGTTTATATGTATGAAAGAGTTTGGCTGAGATCAGCTTTCAGAACAACCTTTTGGCAAGGTTATAAGGGAGCAGCCAGTGCATTCCCAACCCAAACACTTTGACTCTAGGTGGGATTTTGTTGTTGTTGTTGTTGTTGTTTGTTTTTACCAAAGACATTACAAAATCTGTGTCTGACCCAATTGGATTAAGTCAGTTTCTAACACATGACCTCAGCATCTTGCTGAGGTTAGTTAGTTATAACTAACCAAGACAATTTACACATATGAAGTAAGGTTTCTGTAAGGAGAGATAAATGTTTATCCAAAGTGCATGGGAGCAAATTAGTGCCCCTCCCACTGAAAAATTGCCAGATTGTTTTAAACACAATCCAGCTCTGTCTGCTGAGGATTTTTACACTTGTTAATGCAAAACTCCTATTGCCTTTGTGAGCAACAGATTCAAGGGAATAAAAGTGGACTTCCCTCCCAAATCCGGTCTCCTATTATATACATGGGCTTTTATTCCCTGTTGTTTTACCAAAAGTGCGTTGCTAAGTATCACACACACTAAATTCCCTCTTCCTTCCCGCAAAAGACTCTGTGGTCAGAATTTTTAGTTGCAAATAATAGATTCCACACTAGCTAATTTCAGCTAAAAGACTTTTATAGAAATCATATTATACATCTGAAAGTTCAATGCTCAAGTGCAGTCAATGAAGATTTCCTGCCATACCATAAGTATTACCCACAGGACTTCTAGTGCACTGAGTCCCAAAATTTAATATGCACCCAGATCTGGGATCTGGATGATACTGATTCTGATTCTATTGGTTGAGGGTATGTCTGAACATCTTAATTTCTAATAAGCCCTTGGCTGATGCCAGTACTGCTGCTTCTTGAACCACAAATACAGAATTCTCATTGCCACTGCTGCCACCTGCCAAAGAGCATCCAAGATACTAAGACTGGAGTCCAGAACTTCTGCTTCAACTTCCCCTGAGGAACCAAACAACTCTCCATTTTTTCCTGTCCAAAAGATTCAATCACCCTATTGGGCTTCCTTCTCCCATTGTCTTTTTTTTTTTTCCTTCTAAAAACCTGTTTAAGTGTGTTGGCTTGACACACCTTAGTCACACACTGCTTCTTGGTCCAAGAATGTTTAAGAAACACAGGTCTTAGATTTCTAGTAAGTGTAGGAAGGCACCCTACAAAGGGGATGATGTAGCTACTGAATGATCTAATCTACAGAACTTTGTAACAATACTGACAACATCAAGAAAAATGTATAATGGCTAACATCCATTGAAAGCTGACTATAGACCATTCTTTATGATGTTACTGTTTTATTAATTAAATTTATTTTAAATGATACTTAAACATAAAATTATATCAGTTAATGGAGTATTATGTGATCTTACAATAAGTTAATATATTATATAAGGTTTAAATTGGTTTGAACATATCTATCTCAAACATTTATCATTTCTTTATGATGAAAACATTCAAGATCCATCTTTTTGGCTTATTGAGATATCCTGTATATAGCAGTTACCTATATTACCCTCCTGTGCCAACAGCACACCAGAACATCCTACTCTAAACGGTCAGTATCTATCAGCCTTTCCTTTCACCCCATTCTCTGGTACCCACCATTCTGCTCTCAACTTCTAGTATATCAACATGTTTGCTTCCATTATCTATTCAATATACACCAAAACCTAGGAAGTAGGCATTATTATTATTAGCCATTTTACAGATTAAAAGAGACAGAACAATTAGCCAATTTGCTCGGGGGCACACAGATGGTAAATGATAAAGACAGAATTTGAATGCAGAGAACCAACACCAAGCCCACACTCAGTACTGCCTCAAGTAAGACTTAGAGGTGGACAATTCAGAGTACTTCATAGTCTCAGAAAAACCCTACTGTAGAGAACCTTGTTTGACTTTGCCTCACATAGTATTTCCCAAATGTATTAGACATGAAAAAAAATTTTTGTCAAGTAATACTTACTCGTATTAAGCAGAAAATGTTCCACAAAACAAACTTTGGAAAATGTAGTCTTAAATATTCCCTTGGCTTTAGATAGAGCTTGGTTTAGGATTTTAAGCCAGATGGACCTTTTGCTGTCACCTGATACCCTGGGTAGGAAGGTCTTGAATTTTGGTGTGAGTCAGAACCCCTGGATTTCTGATTCAATAAGCCTGAAGAATTTTCCTTCCTACCAAGTTCCCAAACAATACTAAAGGTGCCAAAGAACCACAATTTGAGAGAACTTGTGACTTGGATGTTGGACAAGTCACTGTCCATTTCTGGCTTTGATTTTCTTATTTGTAAAATCAGAACAATAATGTCTAGTTTGTAGAGTCACTCATCATTAGCAAATACTCGCGAATGTCTCTTATGTACATGTATAAGAATTCAGTGCAAGGATACAGTGTAATTATTTTCCATTAATATATACAGATGTAGAGAGATAAAAAAAAGATGCAGTATTTCCAACCAGACTGTAAAAATCCAAGGGGTCTTCATGCCTTATAACACATTTCCAAATATCTATTTAATGCTTGCTATGTGCAAAGGCACCATAGTGCATTTTTATTCCCACAAAGTTCATCATAAATGCTCAGAAAATTAGCATTGCACACTCGACTCACTTAATGAAATTTTGAGCCCTTATTAGGTGCAAATTGCCAAAGGTTATGAGATAAATAAAAATATTGTCCTTTTAAAATAGAGGGCTCCTTGGAAACAGAGACAATGTAGATTTCACATCTGAATCCCTTGTAATAACACAGTATCTAGCACAGTGGAGAAATTCAATACAATTCTGAAAAATAGATAAGTAAAATAATGCTTTAGAATAGCTCACAGACAATTGACTGAAATAAATGGTGGCAAGAAATTCACCTAGAATTCTATTATATCCTAGAGGAGAGAGTCAGTAGAGGTGCTCATACGAATAGGTAAGGCAGGTGAATCCAGTGTGGAAATGGGAGAGAATTTTTCCTTTGAAGAATAGGGAAAGAGAAGCCCATAAATGGAAAAGCAGCTACAATGTTCTTGCAGAATATAAGCATGAGTTGTCATCAAAAGATAATAGGAACTAAAGGTGGTAGCCAAGAGTGGGTAAAAATAAAGTCAAGAATGTAGGCAGGTAGGTACCTGTTTAGAAAGGTATAGATTATATGCAAAGGGATGCAAATTGCATTCTAGACCAAAGGCTACATATTAAGAAGCCTACATTACCTTTGCCAGGCCAGGTTTCAAATAATTTAAAATGACTTGCAAAAATTTAAAATTGTGATATTTTACACTTGAATTCAGAATTTTTTTGGAATACCTTGAAAAATTAGAAGAAATCTGGCAATACTGCACCCATATTCCTCACAGCCTCCATGGTTAGGGCTAAGGAGATGTTGACCCCTTGAGTGGGGTAAGCATATTTGTTCCCTATACAAGGTCTTTATTTCAGATTCCTTCATTCTTTCCTTCATTCCTCATGCAGCAGACATTCCTGTGTGTCTACCTTGTGTCAAACACTTTCCTGGGCATTGAGGACACAGATGCATAGATGTATCAAGGGTCCCCTGAATCATGAAGAAGGTGAGCCCATAAATACATGAGTTCACCGGAGCTTTGCCAGAGCTCTCCACTGATAAGGTAGGAGAAGTCAGGTGAGCCTGGCAAAGTCCTGGGAAAACTTCACAAATATGGGGAGGTGTAAGCAGATTTGTAAAAATTGAATTCCAATGCTTCTCCTGAAAAAATAAATAGGTGAATGGGTTTTTCAAAGGATGAGCAATGGTGAATAGGCCTTTAATGTAGAGGGAACTGGTGAAATTCTGCATGGGTTGACAAAAGGCAAATAATGATGGATGCAGGGAAACAAGGAAAAGTGAAACCAAATTGGCAGGAAAGGGTTAGATCATTAAAGATATCAGATGTCATTATAAGGAACATGTACTTTCTTCCAAAGAATACCAGGTATTCTTTAAAGTATAGGCTTTCAATGCCTATTAATGGTAACTCCAAAACCCTAAAAATTCTAAAACCTCTAAAACATTTTAACCTTAAGAATATTTTCTTTGGTATGAACTAGTCATCAAAATGTATTTCAAAATATTTTTTTGATAAGTTCATGGATGTGTATAAAGAGGAAAATTATATTTTGTCTTTCTAGGGTCCCAGGATACACTTGCATGTCACGCAACGATGGAGACCTATTCTAAGGAATGCTTTGTTGGGTGAATTTGTCATTATGTGAACGATGTGGAGCATACTTACTCACCCCTTGCTGGCACAGTCCATTACTCCACTGGAAGACCTCCTTTAGCTGGCCATGCGACATTGTTGAACCCTGTTTTTTGTAACTGCCCTTCACAAAATAAAATTCCTGTTTCCAGTGATTTTCATTATAAATATATATATATATGAATTGCAGTGCCCGAGGGGAAATATTTTAATTTTAAGACAACACACAATTGCTTTTAACATTCTGATTGAAATCACCCAGTTAAGAGCACAGTGCTCTTTGGGACAAGTAACCAATCAGAAAAAAGAAACTCTGTTAATTATTTTGGACTACGTTCAGGGGTGGAGAAGTTAGAGAGTTAGAGGTGAGATGGAGAGGAGAGATTAATTATACTGGAAATGAGTCACAAATTATCCCTGCACAGTGGCTAGGATTGGGTTCCAAAATTTAGAGTTCTGCAGGAAACATAAGCAGGCTGTCTGCCGGAACAAAACTCCTGGATGGAAAAGTTTCTTTCCTTCTGTGTCTGGTTTTTCTCACTTCTTTCTTTTTTTTTTCCACTGAGTAGCATTTGAGTGAATTTAGAGGAAATTGTTACACCAAAATATATCAGGGACAAATGTGTAGAATAAGCACAGAACTTAAACTACTAAAGAGCACTGAGCACTGTCAGGAAAGCTGTGAGCGTCAATCTATCTTCTTCTAGGAAATCCTCCTTTACCCAGCAAGCCAGCTATCATCTGGTCTCGTTATTCAAGGATTCTATATTTGCAAATTTGCCTATTCACTAAAATGTGTTTGTAACCCCCAAGTGAATACATGTGGTGTGTTCATAAAAACTCAAAAGACATGTGCAGGGCAGCAAAAATTGGAGAGCTTCAACATGTCTAAAACCCAGTTGAAGTAGAACGAGGAGAAGCTCTGACTTCTTGTTTTACCTCCAAACTGTGGACAGTGTCCTTTTCATGGCATATTAGTGCCATGTTTTTCACATGTTTGTACTTTCCTTTGGTGATTTTGCTTTTTCAATTGTCCCCAAATAATATTTTCCTAGTGTTTCTACATGAAAGAAACCTGTCAATGTGCCCCATGAGAAAATTTGGTCAGAGTACCATAGGTCCTGAGTTCAATTATTAACAAATCAATACTGTTCATGAAAGGTGTCTTTAGGCAGAGAGCAAGGCCATGAATTGATTGGTTGATGAAGGTGTTGTGACCAGAGGCTCATGGGAATCTAACCCTATATTTCTCCTGGGAATAATTTTGAGTATTTGCAAATTTGGTGTTCACAAGAACTTTATAGAACTTAGCACCGCAATTTACAAGAATTGATGGTAATGCATTGCCACCTCAAAAGTCTCCATCCCAAAGAGATTTTCTCTGACTTCTGTTTTTAAAGTAACATAACCCTTTTCCAAAGGTACCACCATCCTTTTGGTTGGTTTTCACTTCATGGCACTAGTCACCTTCTTCCTTAGTATGGTATGGATATTGTTTGTTCGTTGGTTTACTGTCTGCATCTCTCCTCTAGAATATAAATTAATGGGGGCTTGATACTCTAAGCTCAGCAGCTACAATAGTGAAGGGTACAAAGTAGGCACATGAAGAAAGAAGAATGCATGAATGAATGAATGGATGAATGAGAAAGTAAATACAACCAACAAGGCTTCCTGGAAGAGAAGGAGTAAGTTTGTTTTCTCCTCTTGGTGAAAACAAGTATCTTGGTGACTACTGTACTTTAGCCAAAATGTGTGTTTTCTTTGTGTTTCATTCATAAAATAAAAGGATGGGTTCTTATCATTTTGTGGATCATGTCCTACTTTGAAAATAAGAGAAAAATCTTTACTAAGAAGTAATTCAATTTTATGCACAACATTTTACCTCTATTTTCAAGAGATTCGTAGAACCCCACCAATAGTATGTGAACCTCATTTTTAGAAATGATAGCCTTGGATTAGGAAGAGGACCTTGGTTCTCTTTTAACTCTTAATAGCCACATTCTTAATCATTTGTTAATGGAAGAAGAATCTCCTGAGAACCTATCACATCCATGGCACTGGGTCAGCTGATATGGAAGAAAACAGGAGACACCATAAAAAGTAAGACTTGCCTTTTAGCCCCAGTGGTCTAGGAGGACCATCAAATATAGAAGAAAATAATTTCAGGTAGACAAAGGTACAGGTATGAAAAATGCAAGAGGTGGTTAGAGAAGGTTTAAGAGTTCTGTTCTCTATCAGGGAGCCCTTGGTTGGCTCAGATGTACAGGCAGGTAGGTGGTGGGGGGGAAAGTCCTTCATTTTGTCAGTGAGGTAACACAAGGATGGGCCTCATCTGCTCTTTAAGCTCTGGTGAACCTCTCTTTGCCTCCACCCCATCATCTTCTGTTACCCCAAGACAGTCTGTGTTAGGCCCCCTGGTAGTCAGGAACTGCTTGGTATTCTCCAAAGAGATTTTCTCTGACCTCTGTTTGTCTGTGCTTGTCTATCCTGGTCATAATTGGGTGGGATTTGAAAGTTCATATTGGGAGGATGTTGAGATAAAGATGTAGCCTGAGGAATAGTGAAATAAAGTGAAGGACGAATATCAGAGATAACAAGTTAAGATATTCACCAAGGAGAATGAATGGGGGGGGGTCATGTTTCTGCATGTAGTATAGCACTCACATAGTACATCCAATCTCAGGTAAAGAGCTCACCATCAAACTATATGTTAATCATGATATCATTAAAGTGGTAAATATTATCATCTTTATGGTATAGATGTGGAGACTGGGGGTGAGGGGTGACTTGAGTTATAACAATGAGTCAGGAAAAGACACAGATGTTGAGCTCCAGAGTGAATGACACCACAAAAAAATCCCCTTCCCCACCATGTCACACTGCCTTTCTGATCTGAACAGTTTGCTCTAAGAAGAGAACCTTCCCGATGAGCATTCCATTCCACTCAGAGGAAAGTCTTGCAGGCTTAGGTTGAGCCAATTGATTTCAAATGGTTCTTTTGAGTAGATACCTCAACATTCCCAATTTTCAACTTGTTTTATAGACATCTTCTGATTCCACACATCTCTCCCCTGCTTTTATATGAGGACATCTGGCTTTCCAACTGGAATTCTTTTTCTACAAGTCAGTGAACCTCGATGGGACAGGAAATTAAGTTCTTTCCCTTTCGTTTGCATGTTTGCCAGCTGTCCCCTGTATTTCTCCTTACAGCCCAGAGAACATGCAAACGCAGACTTTCTCTGGCCCAGTCGATGATAAACAAAATCCCTACTTGTTGATTGAACCTGAATACCAGTCCTAAAGAATTCTCTTCCACTCATTCTGCTCTCTGATCCCAGTAAACTAAGAAGCATTTCAGCATTCAGCACCCCACTATCTCTTATCTTGGTGCCTTTGTTCATGTTACCCCATTCATCTGTGACTCCCAAATTTAAAATTCTCTTGCTCAAAATCTTCTCACTTAAAACTCAAGGCAAATGCCAACTCCTCCAAGCAGTCTTCACTGATCTCCTCTAGCACATATGAATCATTCCCTTGTACATGATTTTCGGTTGTACCTCTTGCTGATGCTTTATACAGATGGTCCCTGACAGTGCTAATTTTTTTTCACTTTATAAAAGTATAAAAGTGACATGCACTCAATATAAACTATACTTTGTGTTATGCTTTGAATATGAGGTATCTCCCAAAAGCTCAGGAGGAAATATAACAATGTTCAGAGGTAAAATGATTAGATCATGAAGACTGTAATCTAATCAGTGGATTAATCCACTAGATGGATTAATAATTTCCTGCCCCATCTGGTAACTATATACAGGTGGGGCATGACTGGAGGAAGTAGGTCTCTGGTCTGGGGATGAGTCCTTGGGGATTATGTTTTGTTCCCTTGGCTCCTCCCTGTCTCTTTCTCTTCCTGGCTGCCATGAGTGAAGCAGGTTTACTCCACCACTACCTTCCACCATGATGTTTGGGCCTCACCTCAGACCCAGAGCCATGGAGCCGGCCAAGCATGGACTGAACCTCTGTAACTGTGAGTCAAAATAAATTTCCTCCTGTAAGTTGTTCTGGTTGGGTATTTTGGTCACAATGACAAAAAACTAATACACTTTGAGTCTGGAATTCTGACCTTTTCCCAGGTTAATGATACCTAGTCTGATACCCTCTTGTGCCCCGAATTCCAGTAGGACACAGGATCTTGTGGATAAACGACCAATATTCTCTAGTGTACTCTGTTTCTAATCTTAGATTTTTGGGTAAGTTAGTTATATTAAATCCATTTTTTCCTTATATTTTCTTCTTACATGAGTTTATTGGATGAGGAGCATGTGTAGTAAAACATTTATGAATTCAAATTCTGAAGCCAGTCTGCCTTGAATTGAAGGCTGGATCTGGTACTTGCTACCTGGGTGTTCTTGCACAATGACTTGACTTCTCTGTATGTCACTTCTTGGTTTGAGAAATGGGCATTATTACCATCCCTGTTTCCAAAGGTTTGTTGTTAGAATCAAATGAGCTCCATCAACAGCCATATGCTCAAGAAGTTTAGTTTAGTTATTATTGAACCTGCAGTTATAAACTGTTGGCTTGTAAGGAAGATTAACTATAATTATTTCACATAGTATATTTTAAAGCAGTGACTTATTGCTAACATCTAATGTTTTATAGATTATGCACAAAAAAATCCAGCTTCCCAGCTTCCTGGAGAAAATCAAAGCATCCCTTACCTTCTCCTACCTGGCCACAGTTCACTGGTGCTGAGTAGCAGCCCACTTGAAAGAGCCCAGATCCCCTGCTGCCTTATACTTACCCACTTTTCTCATCTGTGTTTCATGCTCTTGAGCTAATGATCTCTGTTACACCCTTGCTAAGGATGTTTTGAACTGTTATCTTATCTACCACATGCTTCAGTGAGTTGTCAAAATTTCCAGTTCAAATACAATTTTAAGTCGCATATTAGGGAGCATTCACGTTAGCTGGCTGGTGGAAAATGGGTGTTGGAATAGATATGGCTGGTGAGCTGGAGGAAAAACTAACCAGCAGTAGATAGGGCATAGCTCTCTATCACAACAAAGTATCACATTCAAAAACAAATTCAAAATGTAGCGTGGCCATGTGACACCATGTTACATGAAGGCTTGACCCTGTCCCCTGCTTCCTATGTCAAGGCCTTACTCAAATATTATACCTCTTTATTAGGTCTATTCAAATACATGGTCATACTCTAAACTAGATCAGAAGAAATTTCTTTCTTTCTGATATTCTAGATAGAACCCAGAGGGGGCACTAAACCAAGGAGCTAAATCTTCAGCCTCCTTTTTTATTTTTTACTTTGAGACAGAGTCTCACTGAGTTGCCTAAATTCTGGCTATGTTGCTGAGGCAGGTGTCAGACTTATTTTCCTCCTGCCCCAGCTTCACGAGTTGCTGGGATTACAGGCGTGCGCCCCTGTGCCTGGCAGAAGAAATTTCTCATTCCTCTATCTCAGAAGGCAGAAGAAGGCAGAATCTGGAAAATTCTATACTAGTTCTTGTTTTAATCTTCTCCACTGGATTGAGTCCCTGTGCGCCAGGGACCCTGGAGAATTTTCGTGTGTGCCCTTTATGACTAAGCAAAGTGCCTTGGACTTATTTGATAACTGTGTAGTTGAGTGAATTTTTAAAAAGAATTGAAACCCTCCTATTTTATAGCCTACTTAAGCAAAAGACATAGTATATAGGTCTTTTTTTTTACAAATATTTTACAAAAACTTTAAGAAAAGTGTTGGGTACACATATAGGTCAGTTTCCTTTAGGAAAATTCAGGTATAATTGTTTGCTCTACAAGCCACAGAGGTTGGCTCCCACTTTGTTTCTGGGTGGCTTGGGAAGCTGCTAAACTCCAAATTAATGTTTTTTTCTTTTTTTTTTAAGTGGACATATTTGTATGTATCCATCATGGCTTGTCCTGGACCTCACCCTATAGGAGAAGCCCTCCAGAACACCAGAAACTGGATTTAAGTGCCCTCTGATGGGCTCCTATAGGCTGCATTTTCACTGGTACACTACCTTGAAATTGCCCAGGCTATAGCTTCCATGAAGGCAAAGTTTATGCCCCATTCGCCATAGGATCCCTCAAACAGACGATTTATTGGGGAAGCAAAAGGATGAACAAATCCATGACTGAGTGAGTATATTTCCAAAATGTTTACAAGAAGCCATCATTATTATTAGCAACAACTTTGAATATGGGGTGGCTAGGCTAAGAAGTCTGCTTTGGCCAACACTGCTGCCCCTTGCTCCCATCTATGGAAGTCCGGGCCCAGCCCCCTTGTCCCATTACACTCCCATGGAGCTCTCCTGAAGCTGACCCCATGCAGGCAGGGCTGGGGTGTGTGTGTGGGGGGGGGCGTGTTTTCCAGCCTCACCAAACTAATTGTTCCTCATTTCCTGCCCATAAATGGTACAAGGTGTGGAGTTGCACCTCCCAATGTCCCAATCTCAATCATTTGTCTGCATTAATCGACACTAATGGCTTTTACAAATGTAAGTCTTTAAGCTCCAGCAAGTTACATGTGTTTGAGGAGGCCACGAAAGAAGGCGAGCTCACTGTGCTTTAGCTTCCAGGGAAATATTCTTTGAATATCCTGAAGGCAAGGGCAGGGCCTAGCATTCCTAAGCCCCGTGCCTTTGCTCAGAGATTTCTCTTGAGATTGGGTTGTTATTATTAATAAAGTGTGACTTTCTCCAAATGAAAGAACAAAGCCCTGCATGTTACCAACTTCATGGAAAAGACAGGCACCACAAAATTTGAATTACTCCAGTTTATTCAGAGTCAAAAATTGTGTTTCACTTATTTATGTTTAAAATTACTTTTGAGGACTCTCGCAGTACTAGGTAAGATTTTAAATATATTGTTGTCCTTGGGCCCAATACTAAGATATTAAAGCTGTTCCCATATTGAATTAATAATTATCAGTATATTTTTATAGTTGTTACATTCAATATACTACAGTTTGCATTCTTTTTTTAATTCAATGTTATACGATAAATAAATTTTGCTGATTGTTGTTTTAAAAGCTAGTATCACTTGGTTTAGTACATATAGTCCTATGTCTTTAACTATTCCCTACTGTTAACCTTTTAAGTATGAGAAAAATTATTTTTCCTAAAAAACCCACTAATTAGAAAGTAAGCAACAGAGTAGGGAAAAAGTTCACAACAAACATGAAGGATTACTCACCCTCATTGGCATTAGTCATCTGCTTAGAACTGTAAGCCCTTATGAGACCCCCAAATATCATTATTCTGAGAACTGGATATAGGAAGGAAAAAGAAAAAAGACTGATGATAGTAGACAGCAGGAAAGAATAGAAAAAAGAAAATATTGTTTGTAAACTACAATTGTAATAATGTGAATAATTCAAAGTTTCATAATTGAAAGGCAAACAGTCTCAAACAAATAAATAAAAATCTAATAATATAGTATTTACTTAATATTACCCAGTGCATTGAGAGAATAAAGCCAAATCACATTGTCTTAGTCTGGATTCCTCCAAAAGCAGACGCTAAGACAATAGCTTGTACATAGAGAGTTCATTTGGGAAGTGGTTCATGGAAGCAAGAGTGAGGAGCAGGAAAAATAAAATACACGGAGAGAAAACCAACCTGTAAGTCCTTGCTTAGCATCTGGACGGCCATTTTAAGAAAAATTTCACTTTCCACCCAAGGGTGTTTCTGAGAAAGGCTCACCATTCCCTTATACCAACCTTACTCTTAACCACCCCCATTAGGACCTGCCAGGCTCTAACCCATAAGCCTGCCCCATAAAAGTCCCAAAGCTCAAGCCTGTTTTGCCTCTCTCCATCTATAGGGAGATGTGCCTTTATTTGTCAGCTCTGACAAATAAACTCTTGTATGTATCTCTTCCTGGTCTTTGTCTTTCATTTCTCACTCATCCATCTCCTGGTTCCTCGCTTTCCTTTCATAACCAACAGTGAGGAAACACAATGGAGCTGGTTGCCACCTTGGGTGGAGGTCCTTCTAGAATGTATTTAAGAACTACTCTCCCATGGGTTGAATGGAGGAAGAAATCTTTCCTGGCTCTCAATCCTACTCTCAAGCATAAACCCATGGGAAATTCCACATTCAAACATCGACCTTTCTTTGCTATCTTGGTTAAAATAACACTGCACCCTATAGACTGAATGGTTGGTCACAAGAGCTGCTGAAGTAAGAAGCAGTGCTAAGATGGTATGACAGCTCACAAGAGGTCACTAATATAGTCCACCCTTAGTGCCACTCAGATTTGCTTATGCCTTCCACTAAGTTCGTATCCTTCAGGGAAGTGGCTTGCCACTACTCTATAAGTAAAATAAGCTGGATCCTCATAACCTCAACTGTCCCAAGCCATAGTTAGTATTCATCACCTCCCTCCTCCAGCACCTTGTATGGATTTCTCCCACTCCTAGCCAAGTACCAACAGCTGGTCCAGGTTGCTTCCTGGTGAATTCCCAGAACTTCATCCCTTTGGGACCAGAGGCTTTGGTGGCTCTTGTTGTGCTTGGTTGCTTCAATTTCCTGTTTGTTGTTATGACGATGCATGGAAACATCAAGAGTCACTTTAGTTAATCTCCTAAATTCCTATCTCTATTCTACATCAACTATGTTGGTGTCTCCTCCTAGCCAGGGTCCGTTATCTCCACCAGTACAGCAACTCCTAGGGAACTGTTCTTTGACTGCTGGTTCAATAAGAGAAGCCTCAAATGACCAGGTGGAAATACAGTGTGAAGTTAATGGAAACATTACTGTGTGTCCTGGTAGAAGTGTGCCCCAGGTTGGGAGCTAGGGCCTTTAAGCAACAGAGTCTACACATCAAGTCCAAACTTTTATCTTGAAGGTCTGTCTCTATTCTAAGACCTTTCCTATAATTTACTGTCTTAACCGAGTTTCCCCAAATCAGGACCTGAGGCATGGTCTTGTGAGCAGGTAGTTTATTTGGGAAGTGATTCTAGGAAGGAGGGGTGAGGGACAGGAGGGAAATGAAGAAGGTTGAAAAAGCCAACATGGGGATGCATGGCGATTTGGCCTCTGCTGTGATAATTGGGTACTTAACCCACCAACTTTTCAGTTTTGTGAACATGTTAACAAAATTGACAAAAGTGCATTGAAAGAGGTTGGAAATCATATCCTTTATTTTTTCCATATTGTACATATGGAAATATGCATATTTTCAAAGACTTTAATTCCTCTCACTTTCAAGCATGGACAATGGAGTTCTGCTCCATTACTATTGCTTTTCTCAAAAGAGTGTATCTCTAATCACCTGAAATTGTTTCAGTTACCACAAATGTCATATTTGTTGCTCAATTTAAGTTATCATAGGTCTTCCACGTCTGGGAGGATGGTGCAAAATGTATTTTGAAACAGTCACCCACTACAGTCAAAGCAAAAAGTATTTGTACCAATGTATGGTTAAGTTTTTCCACTGCATAAAGCTAAGTCACTACCATTGCCAAAATTCTCTTCTTTTAAAACCCTGCATTCTCAACATGCAGTGCAGGCTAATTTTATTTTATTGTCCAGGTCAAAGACATTTTCCTGTATCAGATGTCATTTTCTATTTTTCTTGCCCTGACTTCTAAGTCATTCTGCCTTGAAGCTACAGTATTGGATTTCTTTTCAGTTCCAAGACTTTGACAGTCCTCCTCTCTGTTTAATGTAACTTCCAATGGTTCACGTGGTGTCTCTGTTTCCAAAGGGCTTCTCTTACTCTCTCCTCTCTCTCTCCACTACCCACCCCCATGCATTATGGATGGGTGTTGAGCTCCACCATCCCCTTCAACCAATTAGTACACCAGAATGTATTGTGATGA
Source organism: Marmota marmota marmota (assembly GCF_001458135.2). Lineage (NCBI taxonomy): Eukaryota > Metazoa > Chordata > Mammalia > Rodentia > Sciuridae > Marmota > Marmota marmota. The sequence continues at coordinate 10,228,378 of NW_026000082.1, read as the reverse complement.
TAAAAATTGTTGCCAAAAATTCCTGGCTATGATCACATTGAGCACTGAAGAAACACGTTTTATTTTTCAGATAAATTTAAGCAAATGCTAACTCTAAGTGAGTTCTAACTTCTTAACCAGAGAAGGAGCATTTCTGGCTGAAGACAGTTCTGGACGGGGTTGGGAGACCAGGTTCGACCTTGCCACATCCTGATGCGCAGCCCTCAGGAACCCGAATCTCTAAAGAGGTACCATCATTTACTTGTCCATTTAAAAAATGGGTATGAAAGTCACATGGTATTTTCACTCAGAGAGAGAAAAAAAGGGAAATCTGTTGTCTGTTTTTACCAGCAAACCAGTACAGTCAGATTAAGGGCCACCATTATGACTTCATGGATCTTAATTGTCTCCTTAAGGCACATGGTTATATTTGAGATTAGGTCTTCCACATATGTCTTTTGAGGGAATGCAAGTTAGCTCATAATACCTATTGAGATTATAGTACCAAAAATCAACTTAGAAAGAAGAGATCAGTCATTTTTTCCAGAACCATCCATTGGAAATAACCTCTCCAATCTGTTCTTTAAAAGAGGACGCCCTTTGCCAGTTCTAACTCCACCTTCCCTCAAAACCCCTCACCCAGGGGTTTGAGGGAAGCCTTTGCTTTCCTAGGATATGCCTTCCCAGGCCTTTGGCCTCATTCACATTTTTTTTTAATTTAGTTGTAGATGGACACAATACCTTTATTTATTTATTTGTATGTGGTGCTGTGGATCAAACCCAGTGCCTCACACGTTCCAGGTAAGCGCTCTACCTCTGAGCGACAACCCCAGCCCAGCCTCCTTTACTTCTGAAGATGAGTTGCAAATCTCCACTTTCTCTAAGCTTCATTCCAGGCACAAAAGCAGGCTCTCTCTGTAGTTCTTGCTTCTGCAGTTTCTGAATCTGCCTCTCTAGATCTTGTTGCTAGCACTGGGTTTTCCTCTGTCTCCTCTTCTCTCACCTCCCTTCCTTCTCTCCTTTCTTCTCTCTGCCTCTCCTTTCAAAGTGCAAAGAAACTACAAAAAAAAAAAATCTCAAAAATAGAAGTAAACAGTGTGTTTATTTGGCCTTTGTAATATAAACCATTGGACCTCATCTTTTAAATACGGAGGCATATCATCTGAAAGTTCGCCTGAACAGTGAAAAAATGTATATTGAGCATATTATTTAAAAAAGTAACTAATACACTGTTTAAAAGTAAGGTTGTTCTCAGTCCTGGGTATCTCTGCCTCAGCTTTACTACTCTTTTCCTTGCTTTCTTCCTTTTCTCTTCTCTTCAATTCTCTTCTCTCTTCTCCCCCCCTCCCCTCTCTCTGCCTTCCTGTGTCTAATTTTGCGCTGGCTGTTTCTTCATTTCCTTTCCCATTTTTCCATCATTATCGGTCCGCCCCTCCCTATCCCCCGCTTCTTCCTCTTTCTTGTCTTCTCCCCCAACAGATACCTTCCATCAGCAGCTCTCTGTGGCTTTATAATTTCAGCACAACAATTTTGGCATGAGAATTTTTCCAATTTCCTGCTATAATAACAATGAGGCTTAGAGAAGAGAACGGTGAAAACTCTTCTGGGAATGGAGGAGGTGCAAAAAGAGTGCTTAAGGATCAGGTTCAAGAAATGGGTCTCCTCGTCATTATCCTTCAAGAGTGGTGTGTATCCCGGCTGGTCATGTGGACCCAATCCCCAGCCAGGTGAGGAGATGTATTCATGGAAGACACTATGGGTCCTGCAAAAGGCTTTCAACTAGAAGTCTAGAGCTTTGCGTGAGAAGCACTCACAGACTATCTGATTTCCAAAATGTCACATGAGCTCTCTGGGCTTTGGTTTCCTCAACTCTAAAACAGAGCAGTTGGACTGTTAGTCATTAGGAACCTTCTGTCTTTATCACTGTGGTTTTCCTTCCTATAGTACTATACTTCAAATACACACATACATGTGGGTGTGGTAAATACAGATGTCGATTTATATGTATATAAAACACACCTGCAAATATATGTGAGTGTGTCTGTATATAAAACACACATGCACACATAAACATCTTAATCCATTCAGGCTTCTATAACAAAACACCTTAGACTGTGTAGTTTATAAACAATATAAATTTATTGATCACAGTTATGGAGGGCAAGGAATCCTAGATCAGGTTGCCAGCACATTCAGTATCTGGGCAGGGCTTGCTCTCTGCTTCAAGTAGCACCGTCTTGAGGCATCTTTTTATGGAAGAAGGGAGCAAGAGGGATATATAAAGGCACTTTAGTACCATCCCTGGAGTTCTCATGACTACTCAAGGAACCCACTTCTTAATATTGTCACCCTGGGTTTCAGGTCCCAACATATGAATCTGCCAGGATGCTCATAGCACACAAGTCTTTTGCAGAAAACACTCTGGAAAGCCATTCTAGAACTTCTCTCCTATAAGTCACAGTGGTTCTTGAGTAGAGGAAATCTCCTTTCTCTGTAACCTCACAATACTAGGAATAAAGACAGAACTTGAATAACAGATTTCAGTGAAAGGAAGGTTGAGATACACAGTTCTCATAGGGGAATCTTTAAAATTTTGTTTCTTAAGAATATAGGTGTTATACTAGAAGATTAAGTAGGCCATATGCTTGAAATCTGATACATACATATTTTAAAGTTGATATTTATGATAATGCTAATAATTAACAAATTACTTTAATGGATAATGATTGTAGAAAGAAATATATTTTATGTTATTTTCCTTTTGATCTTCCATATATGGATTAGATATGTTGAGTATATAAAAGCTGAATTTCTAGGGACCCAAAGAAGTAGTGATATCATTAATTTTCTAAGTACTACATGCCTGACACATACCTGTATTTGAAAGGAATCAAACATGGCTCTTGTCCTTCTTGAGATGTACAATAGTTACATAAAATTTCATAAACAACATTGTGATGCATTGTAAGGGGAAGAAATGAGGTGATGTGGTTGCACATATGAATAAAGGGAGCCAGGAAGATTTGGGGCAGAAAATGTTGACAGTCTGGTTGTGCTGGGGTGTGCTCTGTACGCCTTTTCTACTTGCCATCTTCCAGGGCAGCAGGGGGCCTTGCTTTATATAGATACTACTCACTAGTGCACACAGGTGATTGAAATTAAGTTAATATAACTGCACTCTTCTCAGCTGCTCTTTATAAAGCAGACAAGATTTCATTTTTATTCTCCCAACCACTTTGCAGGATAAGTACCATTGTTTTCATTTGGCATGTAGAGAGGTTGCAAAATAACACTTTGATTGATGTGTACAAGAAATACGGTTCATTCTCTCCTCAACTCTTATGAGTTTAGTTATTAAGGAGTCTGTGCCCAGTAGGTAGCTGGGGGTGGAGGGAGACAATTGCCATCTAGTTAGCTGTACTTCTAGCCAATGCAAAATAATTTAACAATTTCTTGGGGTTTTGTTTTGCTCAATCTCACATGTTTTGGCCATCTTCTCTTTCTCTTCCCCAGGTGTGTGATTGAGTGTTTGGCCTGGAGCATTGGTGTCCTTTTCTGTGATGGGGCCATTGGAGTTATTCTGTGGGATATTGGCAACTGCTCCTGAGTGTTGCCCTGATCCCTTGCTATTGAAGGCTGCAACTGGCAATCCATTCTCTCCCCTCCATTCCTCCCTTCCTTCCTCCATCCCTTCCTTCCTTCCTTCCTTCCTTCCTTCCTCTCTCTCTCTCTTTCTTTCTTTCTTTCCCTCCCTTCCTCCCTCCCTCCCTCCCTTCCTTC